>NW_024962334.1:27163934-27185257 GCF_019238085.1 Lagopus leucura | reverse complement strand
GTTGCTTCTAAGCATTGTTGCTTCTAAGCATTGTTGCTTCTAAGCATTGTTGCTTCTAAGCCTGCTATAACTACGTGGCTCTGAAAAGGTGAGTAGAAAAAAATCAACCTTCTGCAGCTGGCCTGTGTGACCCAACCAGATAAGTCCCATCAGCTCAACACATTTTCACCAAAATTGAAGAGGTTGAGATTAAAGTTAGAGACCAGAGGCTTCTGACTTACCAGAATGCAGCCACCTCTGGCTGTTGGGAAGGAGACAAATGAGAATGGGGAGATCTCCTTATATACTTGTATAAGCCTTATGTCACTGCATCCCATCATCTCACTTTCTAAGCACCTTTTATTCTATTCTGTCCAGTCAGTGGTTGCCTTCCTATAGTACCTGTGCGTGTGGCAGACCCAGGGAAGCACAAGCTGGGTAAGGTTCACATGGGTATGATGTTATTCGTCCCTAATAAGATAACCTGGTAACTGTAGCACGTCACAAGAATAGTTAGGAGTCCACTTGGTGTTACTGTCTGGAACAGAGCCTGAGCTTGGTGAAATTGCCAATCCACCACTCCAGTATTTGGCAGTAGCTGTGGCTGCTGCATACTGGTCCTTGTGTGCAGTGCAAGGGGCTGCACTGAGCTCGCTTTGCTTGGGAGTCTCAGGTTGCTGGTTGGGAGTTGCTGCCCAGGGCATGCTTCCTTTTCAGAAGCTTTACTGACACTTTTTCTCACCAGAATGTGTGTATCTAAAATCATAGTAATGGAGGCGGTGGACAAATTAATTCTGAGAGTTTGCATGACATAAATCAGCTTTTGAATATCATTGAGTAGCAGTTTGTGAACTAGTTGAAATGATGAAATGTTATGTGTGTATGATGTTTAGTATGTTACAGGTCACTGATCACTTATCAAACAGTTACAGATACCCGTTTCATACTGAAGTGCTTTTGGAAGATATTTCATGGATTTTAATTGAGGGTTCTCACAAGATTAGAGTGATAGAAAGAAAATGTTGATTGTTGAGAATGAAGGAACCTCAGATGTCCCAAGTTAAGTGGCTTCACCCAATAAAAAAATGAATCATCATTTCAGCATCTTGCTAAAATGTTTTCTTGCATTACCTGTAACCAGCTGAGCACACGTAACTTCACAAGCAGGAGCAGGTTTGTGTGGCTGCATAAACTTGTAGTCACACTTACAGCCTGAACTCTTTTGATATTTTAAAAGCTGGATAGAAGACCGAACAACTCCTAACATCTGAACAGACAAAGTTTGGCTTAAGTCACCACACTGCTTTGGTAATACTGGTTTTCCTCATTAGAATTGCTATCTGATGCAACCTAAATACTCTGTGGTATTTAAGCTAAAGTGGTGTGAGTAATTCAGTTAATTAATTAGCTGCAGGTAGCGCTTACGTTCCCTTGTGAAGGGATCAAAGGAGAACACTAAATAACATTTATTTTCTTGTTCTGCTCCATAGCAGTCAGTTCATTCAAATAACCTTATGACCCAAATGTTAATATAACTTATTATATTACCTTATGCTTTGGTGAACATTTCCACTCTGCGTAGTGATTATGACTGCTGGAACTCAACACATGCTGCTTTGGAGTAACTGAAAGTGGACAGAGAAATGGCATATGAGTAAGAAACGCCTAAACAGCATTAAGTCCCCATCTTCCTACAAATCTATTTTCTTCCACCCTTGCCCTGGGATTTGCAGTACAGCTACTGCATCAGGAAAGCTGAAATGAGGAGTTTGGTCCACAGAGGGACACGGGCCTTCAGCATTTATCAGTGTGAGCATGCCCAGCTGAAGGAACTTTAATTGACAGCGACTGGGAGCATTAATTCATACAAGAATTTGAATTGGAGTTTGTGGATGCTTTTGTTTTTGTTTGTGGTCTTTTGCCTTATAACTTGCGTGGTTCAGCATTAGGGACTTCTTAGAAAGAAGAATAAAAGTCTGTTTTCCCTTGACTTGACTCTGCATCCCTGAAGGATTTAGATTAGAGAGGTTTGTTCTACTGCCAGACTATTAGCAGAACTCTCCCTTTGTTGAAGGTGTGATGCAATGTGTGAGATTAAATAAGGTAAAATAAAATGAAGATCTAAGTAATCAGATTGCATGTGGACACTGAATGTTTTCATCTGTGTGCTAACGGTCTTCACTTAAATCACTGTTTTGTGATTTGAGGCATTAAAAAAGGCCTGAGCCCTTCTGAAGCTGTTAGTTAGCCATACTGCATATCTACGTTTGCAGGGAGGAGGTTCAGTTTTCAGTCTGTTGTCATTTGGGCTTTGATTTATTTGTCTGTGGCCGTGCTGTGGTGTAAAGGGAATTAAATTATCGCATTGTAATAAATACATTCTTTTTTTTTTTTCCTTTTGATGTATTATCATCTTGAGCCACTTAATACAATGTAAAGCCATTTGGGATTTAAAAAGACAACAAGAAATGAGGCTTTAATAAATTCAAGGAATCCTTTGCCTAATATATTGTTCCACTTTAACGATTTCACTACTCGACATGACTGAGGCTTATTTCATGTTTTCATTCAGTTTGACAAATGACGGTGCTATGCACATCATGAGAAAGAAAGTCTTTTAGAACACCAGCAGTGGTAACATAGAATTTGATGCACAGATGGCTTGGGCTTCATCTGTAATGGAAGGATCTTCGCATCGTCTCTCAGCTTACTCTGCAGGCGTTTGTATAGGCGTGTGTGTGACCAAACCTTTGCTATGGGTGCTTGTGTGTTGGTGAAGTGACCTTCATCTTGATGTTAATGTTTCCTTCTGTTTAATGTTCTTCAAAGAACAGAGCTTTCTTTCAACTGAAGGCCACAGCAGATCCACGTGTGTGTGTGTGTGTGTGTGTGTGAAAGGCCTGTCAGCCTGACATCAGTGCCAGGGAAGGTCATGGCACAAATCCTCCTGGGAGAGATCACATGGCTCGTGCGCAACGTCCACGGGATCAGGCCCAGCCAGCATGGGTTCATGAAAGGCAGGTCATGTTTGACCAACCTCATCTCTTTCTATGACTGGATGACCAGACAGGTAGATGAGGGAAAGGCAGTTGATGTAGTCTACCTAGACTTCAGCAAAGCCTTTGACATGGTCTCTCACAGTATCCTTCTGCAGAAACTGGCTGCCTGTGGCTTGGACAGTTTTACCCTCCGTTGGATGAGGAACTGGCTGGAGGGCCGTGCTCAACGGGTGGTGGTCAATGGAGTGAAGTCTGTTTCAAGTGGTGTCCCCCAGGGGTCGGTGCTGGGGCCCATCCTGTTTAATATCTTCATTGATGACTTAGACGAAGGGATTGAGTATACCCTGAATAAGTTTGCAGATGACACCAAGTTGGGAGGATGTGTCGATCTGCCTGAGGGAAGGGAGGCCCTGCAGAGGGATCTGGATAAGCTGGATCGCTGGGCTGAGGTGAATGGGATGAGGTTCAACAAGGCCAAGTGTCGGGTCCTGCACTTTGGCCACAACAACCTTATGCAGTGTTACAAGCTTGGGGATGAGTGGTTGGATGATTGTGAAGAGGAAAGGGACCTGGGGGTGTTGGTTGATGCTCGGCTAAACATGAGCCAGCAGTGTGCCCAGGTGGCCAAGAGGGCCAACAGCATCCTGGCCTGCATTAGAAACAGTGTGGCCAGCAGGAGCAGGGAGGTGATCATCCCCCTGTACTCAGCACTGGTGAGGCCGCACCTCGAGTACTGTGTTCAGTTTTGGGCCCCTCACTGCAAGAAGGACATTGAGGCCCTGGAGCGTGTCCAGAGAAGGGCAACGAAACTGGTGAGGGGTCTGGAGCACAAGTCTTATGAGGAGCGGCTGAAGGAGCTGGGATTGTTCAGTCTGGAGAAGAGGAGGCTCAGAGGAGACCTCATTGCACTCTACAACTTCCTGAAGGGAGGTTGTAGTGCAAAAGGGTCTGGCCTCTTCTCCCAGGCAAATAGTAGGACCCGAGGAAATGGCAAGAAGTTATACCAGAGGAGGTTTAGGTTGGATATTAGGAGAAACTTTTTCTCTCAGAGGGTGGTCAGGCACTGGAATGGCTGCCCAGGGAGGTGGTGGAGTTGCTGTCCCTGGCAGTGTTCAAGAGGCATCTGGATGAGGAGCTACGAGATATGGTTTAGTAGCTTGCGGTACTAATAGGAATGGGAGGGTGGTTGGACTGGGTGATCTTGCAGGTCGTTTCCAACCTTGTGATTCTGTGATTCAGTGAAAGGGATGGCTGGCTCCCATGGTTTGCTCTTGGAACTGTGGTCTCCATTCCAGAAGTTAAAGAGAAAAATGCAAAAGTGGAAGGTGGAGGTACATTAAGGGCTGGTAGCTTTCACACAGATTTTTTTGAGTCAAAAAACACAGGTGTTTTTTGGTCTGCAACATCAGTAAATATTGAGCTGTATTATATTCAATATTTCAGTACGCAAAACAAAGCTACTGTATGCCTGACCTTCATATAACATGGCTGAGTCATTGGTATGTGTCCTATATGTGGGAAACTTTAAAACATATGCTAGATCGTTGCCTGTAATATTGGCTGTAGAGGCAAAACTAGATGCATAGCAGTTGAAAATCTCATTGACTTCATTGAGATACAAGGAGGTATTGCAAATACCCATCCATGCAATCAACTCTGAACTTGCAGCAGTGTACACACAGGGTTAACATTAGGCTTTTATGCAAGTTCTTGCCCAAATCGGGCTTCCCAGTTTGTGTAAATCACTTTTGCTCAGTCTCCAGCCATATAGACCGCTGTAGGGAAGGAAGGGGGTGAGAACGATTTGCTTGTATTCCAGTGTGGACCATCTCAGTTTGTGTTGTCTTCAAGAAATTGCAGTGTTGGATCCAGCTAGAAATGACTGCTATTTTGTCATATCACTACTGTGTTTTATCAGGAAGTTCCGCTGTGGGTTGCAGGCTCCTCTTGAAGCCTGATGTTCAAGAGCTCTTCACCAGAAACATCAGTGCTATTGAATGGAAACGGATCTTACGAGTCAATTTCAAAACAGATGCTGGCGGGGCAGTCTCCAGTTGGTTTTACGTTCCCCTTAGAGCACGCTTCCTCATGCTAAATTCCTTAACATAGAGGAGGGTAACTAAGATAGCAGAATATATTTATTTTAATAAGAGCTTTAATGAACTTCAGGAACATGGTTTCAGTACAGCATTGTAAAAGCACTGTTACCTTGTACACACTGACCTCGGTCCTGCAAACAATTACTCTTGGCCATGCGTGTGCTGTGAAATGCATATAGATGTGTCACAGAGAGCAAGCTTGGGGTAGTTTGGAAAATCAGAAAGGTTAACAGAGGGGTTCTGCGACAATGCTTAAGCAAAGCACTCCTCCCCAGAATCCTGCAGAGAGAGAAGCTTTTCTCTCTGCCACCGGAGCTGGATGGGAGAAGAGTGGCTTTGTGCCGGGATGGGGCAGCGCTGCAGGCTGACATGGCCGGCCACGCGCTGTCATCCCTGTGCTGTCTCTCCGCAGCTGGCAGTGCCGCACAACGACGAATGGACGCGCTTCGCTCGGACCCTGGTGGAGATCCGCGCCAACCGGGCAGACAGCGAGGAGGAGGGGGCGGTGGAGCTGGCGGCATAGAGGAAGAGGAGGAGCGGCCTTCCCTGCCGACTGTCGTGCTGTGGCTGCCGATGCCAGCGTGCGTGCCAGTACTGCTCAGAGCATTCCATGCTAATCACACGGCTTTACACGGGGCTGAAAAAATCCAGAGCATTTTCATACTTTATATTTCTGTCTGAAAGGTAAGAAAGAAAAGACAAATCAACCCTTTATGGGTTTAGTTGTTGCCTTTTAACTACTTAGTAGCCGTATTTAATGGGTAGGAACCCCTGGTTAAACTTGTGCTCACATTGCCCTTCTGGCGTAGTCCTATTAAATCCATATGAAGCCAGATATGATTATGTGCAGATGTGGTGTGCTTCACTGTATGGGACTGGGCCAAAGGCTTTAGATGTGGTGTTTCACATGGTGACTTACATTATGAATGGATGTACTATACGAAAGTTGCTGCTCCTTATTTATTGCGGTGTGCTGCATGGAACATATTTATTTGAAAGCATTAAAATAAACGATCCTAAAGCATGTGCATAATGAGAGAACTGCATTGTCTGTGTGCTGCTGTAGAGGTTACATTAAAGTCCACGTAACAATTACAGTACATCAGTTGTGCTTAAGATGTAAGATCTATAAAGGTTGGCTTGAGTGGATGGAGTGCGTTTCCTTTCCTCTTTTTAAGACGCCCATTATTTCTAGGCACTTTAACAATATTTCAAATACAGTTGGTCACTGATACTTGTCATGCAAGTTAACACTAACAGTCTGACAAAGGGTTGTGGTTCCTGAGTATGACACTAGCGTTGCCAATAAAATGTATCCAGCCTGTTCTGTTGCAGTGTGGTTAATCCTTCCCTGCCAGCAGCGCTCAGCACATTCATTACTGGGCACTGGGAAACGGGGCTTTGCCTGCTTGCAGAGCACTACTGCAGCTGCTGTGTGAGCACACGGAGGTGCAGGACTGGCCAGCCATGGCCTTGGTGCAACAGATTCTCTGCAGCTGTTACAGAACAAACTAATCCATGCCAGCTTCTAGGTTTGGTTTCCTCCCCAACCCTACTGTGGGTGGTTACCTGCACACATAACAGCATTGTGCTGCTGTATGAACGAGAAGAAAAGGAATAAGGAAAAAAGGTCTTCAGAGTCAGTTTGTGGTAGGAGACAAGGAAACATTCTACTTTACAAGGAATTCATGGCCGGAGCAAGGCAGCAGGGCACAGGCTGAGGGATGTGGCAGGCTGCTGGCAGCACAGCATTGCAGTGTCCCCCGGGCAGACAGGTGAGCCATCACAGCAGGAAGCACTGGAAGTCAGGCAGTAACAATTCTGTGCGTTCCTAGGGAAGCACATCTCCATGCAGTTCAGGACTGTATTGGCTAATGCCATCCAGGGCCAATCACATTCTGAACCATGGGCTGGGTTCCTCAGATTGGGATGTCGCATCCCTATGCCTGCAGACACAGGACCTGAAACAATGCACAGTGGTGTCAGCTATCAGAGTCAGCCCTATGGAGGCACACACATGCATGCACGTGTCCATCAGAGCCTGTTACAGTCCAAGGGCGCTCTGCCCATCACCCTTGCACAGCAAACCCACACCCAAGTGTGTGTACCTGTATGGGAACTGCTGGGTCACGGTCTGAACCTCTGATTGAGCACCTGAGGAGAGCGCTGAGTCAGCCAGAGGAGCACAGGTGAAGGCAATTCTCCTGTGCTGCTGGAAGGGGTGGAGCCAGGCTGCATCTCTCCTAGACCCATTTAAGAGCTGGCTACCAGAGGGGAAGGATCTCGTCTGGAGATCTGCTCTGCTGGAGTTCCATAAGTGAGCCCAGGATACAGGTAAGCTTTCTACCCATTTTCTTTTTGTTACTATAATCTGCTTTGCCTAACTCTCTTGTTTATTTTGTAATTATAACAACTTAATATTCATTGATTATACAGTACCCAAAATGGGTGCAGTGGGAAAGGGCTCAACCCCACTCTGTTTCCTGTGCATTATAAGCTGTGCACTGACAGCAGTAACTTTGCTTCTTTGTTTCCACATTACCTTCAGTTTTTGGAATCAAAGTGAGGGGAAGTTCCATAATACCATGCAGAAGAACTTCCTTAAGGTAAGGGTGATGCAGACTGGAACAGGCTGTCCAGCTGCGGAGCCCCCTTCTATGGTGATATTCAAGACCCACCTGGATGCCTACCTGCGCGACCTATTGTAGGGTGACAAGGGTTGGACTCAATGATCTCCAGCAGTCCCTTCCAACCCCACAACTCTATGAAGTACTCACTGCCCACACTGCCTCTGTGCATTCTTAGCTCATAAAGTGGCCTCAAGATGTGCCTCAGAAGCGCTGCACATTTCCACAGAGCAAAGCCCAAAGGGCTGACAGCGCGTGCAGCAGAGGCTTGGACAACCTTGAGCATGAGAAGCATCCAAGGCCTGAGTATCACAGCAGCGCTGGTGTGGCCACATCGTGTGCTGCAGAGGCACTGAGTCTCACACCATGCTGAGCCACGGCACTGTGCTCAGCCATTGCCCGGCGCACAGCAGAGGTGGCCCAGGTGGCCCTGTCTCCTAAGTCAGACGCAGAGCGGTTTGTCAGATACCCCATTTTTAGCAGGTTGAGAGAAACCTGCCCAAGTTATTTAGGAAGCCTGTGGTACGTATGGTCGTGAAAGCATCCCCACTGTCAGTCTTAAGGAACTTAAGCCAAACCCCCTTTCTCAGGGACAGGCAGAAAATCCCTCAGCTCCTGCTGGGCACACAAACAGGAACAGAGGTGGCTGCCTGAGATGCCCCCAGTAGGGAACATCATCGGTATTAGAGCAGCTCTCTTTTTGGCTGACTCAGTGGGATGTGGCTGGGCTGCAGGAAGCAAACAAGGTTATTTTTTATCCTATTCTTTCCAACACTTTGCATAACTCACCCAGAAACTCGAAGACAACATGTTAACATCTCAACATCCCTGGGGCCTTATGTTCGTAAGGCAATCTGACAATTTCTTGGCCTGTAAGCTTTTCAGAACTTTTGCATCCTTTTGTGCTTGGAGGAAGCTGACAGCACACAGCCAGAGGATCTCTGGACAGAACTGCTCTGAGTATCATGAGCTGGGCCATGCATCGGAGAGGCCATCACAGACTCTTCACCATTCTGTCCCTGCTAACAGAGATGTGTCCTGGCTGCAACAGTCATCATGCCATCCCATCCCCAGACCGCGTCAGAAGCGAGTGGCTGCCACCTGGATGTGCACACCTAGGCAGGCACTGACCCAAAAGCACAAAAGAACAGCTCAGCACTCAGATGTCTTCCGAGAGCTGCTGCTTTCCTGTGGAAATTCTTGACAAGGTAAGTCAGGCAAAAGCAAGCGATTAATTAGAAAAACAACTCCTAAATTGCCTAAAAATCTCCAGTGTCAAACGCAAGCAGCTCCCAGAGAAAAAGTTTAACTTTTGTGACAAGACTTAACAAAAAACCATGACAGTTAACTTTGGAGAAATACCAAAGAAGCAGGCTTTTTACCCATTTTCAAAACAGGAACTGTCATTTTGGAAGACTTGAATAGATGAGGCCGAGAGGTTGCAGCCAACAGCTGCCCCGTGCTCTCTGCACACTGCAGCCCAACTCGGAGGTACAGCTGCTGGTAAGTATCATTTCCCCTCACCTTCAGGTGTGCGAGCACTGCAGGCTGCTATTCTCATGCCTTATTTCACTGATAATTTTGAAATACAATTTAGTTGAAGTAAATAATTTTGATGACGACCCAAACACAAATGCAATATAGCAATTTCAGTATTTCAACAAATAGCAATAAAACACAGTATTACCCACCTACTTCTTCTGCAAAGATACTGCATCCAGGCATATTCTCAGTTTACAATCTGTGCTGAAGCCAACACTTCCCATCTTCCAAAAGAAGAAAAGCATTCTTCTGTAAACACTAAATTCTCGTCTTAAGAGGTAGCACAGAGGATACCCAACAGTAACTTCTATTGGCCAGGTACTCAGAATAACACAGATCTAGTGGCTTCTATGACAGGGTTATAGCATTGGTGGAAAAGAGAAGAGCAACTGACATCATCTATCTGGACTTGTGCAAAGAAAGCATTTGATAGTGTACTGCACAACATCCTTGTCTCTAAATTGAAGATACGTGGCTTTGACAGATGGATCACCTGGTAGGTAAGGAATGTGCTGGATGGTCGCACTCAGAGCTGTGGTCACTGGCTCAACGTTCAGGTGGAGACCAGTGATCAGTGGCGTTCCTCAGGGGTTGGTATTGGGATCTGCACGGTTTAACATCTGTGTCTGTGACACAACAGCAGGATTGAGTGCACCTGCAGCGAGTTAGCAGATGACAGCAAACTGCATGGTGCAGCTGACAGGCTGGAGGGAAAGAATACTATCCAGATGCACCTGGACCGGCTTGAGAAGTGGGCATGTGCAAACCTCATGAAGTTCAACAAGGCTCAGTGCAAAGTCCTACACCTGAGTTGCATCAATCCCAAACATGAATTCAGGCTCGGAGGAGAATGGATTGAGAGAAGCCAGGAGAAGGTTAGAGGTTTTGGCTGATAAGAAGCTCAACATGACCTGGCAATGTGCACTTACCAGCCCAGAAAGCCAACCACATCCTGGGATGCATCAAAAGCGTAACTATCAGGGCAAGAGAAGCGAGTGTCACCTGTGTGCTCCACTCTTGCACGGCCTCACAGCACTGCGTTCAGCTCTGAGGCCATAGCTACAGACGTGGAGCTGCTGGACAGAACTTCTTGAGGAGGTCAGGAGAACGATCAGAGGGCTGGAGCAGCTCACCTATGGAGACAGGCTGAGGGAGCTGGTCTTGTTCGGCTTGGAGAAGAGGTTCTGAGGAGATCTCACTGTAGCTTTCCAGTACTTAAAGGGGGCCTACAGAAAAGCTAAAGAAAGACTTTTTTATAAGGGCCTGAAGTAATAGGACAAGGAATGACAACTTTAAATGGAAAGAAGGGAGATTTAGATAGATGTTAGGAAGTAATTCTTCCCTCGGAGGGTGGTGAGGTGCTGGCACAGACTGCCCAGAGAAGCTGTGGATGCTCCATACCTGGAAGTGTTCAGGGCCAGAGATTGGATGGGGCCCTGAGCAGCCTGATTTAGAGGAAGGTGTCCCTGGCCACGATGGGAGAAGGTTGGAACTAAGCGATCATTAAGATCCCTTCCAGCTCAGTCCAAGCCAGTCTGTGATTCTATGACTATAAAAAGAAAAAAAAGAAAAACAGAAAAAGCAAGCAGAAAGGCCTACTTCAATCCTGCTTTTTGACTGAAGAAAAATGTCTTTTTTGTACGACATCTACACCAATGCGTGTCTTTTCTACGCACACGGACACAGGTAATTTCGTTCTCAAACTGCAGATGTTTTTATAGCCCAAACACCTGAATATCAGCTTTATCTTTAACTTAAATTTATAAATGAAGTTGAACAAGCCTTTGGATGTACTATCCCATTTCCATAACAGAATACCACATGTGCATCTGTTTGAAAGGTTTATTACTATCTTCATAAATACATAATTTTCTAAACACTGTGCAAGGCACCAAAAATTAAGTAAAATCTTTTCTTTTAGAGTATTTTAATCTCTGTGGACTCAATGAAGTAAATAAGAATCTGAAACCACCTATTTGCCAATTACAAGCCAGCAGTTAAGGCAGGTACCATTGATACAGTGCATGAATTTTCTATTGCAGCTATTTAAACAAGCAGCGTTTTACTAGAGTGCATATACAAACTGAATTCCAAACACCAGCAACCCAAGATAGGCACCTAGTTATGAAATTTCCTTGTACGTGTAGTAGAATGCCAAAAGTACTGCCATAAAGTGCAAAGACTATGGACAATAACACTTTCTTTTGAGCATTTTGATACTAGTAACATAATACAACAGCTAAACATTTATAAATGTGGTTTCCATTACAAAAACATGTTCCACATAAAAGCTTCATAACACAATCCAGAAACAGAACTTGTGCGTGTACATATTTAAAAAGTCAAAGCTGTACTGGCAGACTTCGGTACCAGGGGTGTATTTGCTGACCTCTACAGACACGCACTAAGTTGAGAACCAATTCACAGGTGCACTCAAACTCATTCTGCTTTGAGCACCGTGATATCCACTGAGTTTTTCTGCCATTTGAGTGACAGTGTGTGACATCCACCCTGGGAATCTGCAACTGAGCACTGTCTGTAAGATGATCTGGCTCACAGCTCTCACCCAAACCTCCCCAATAAATGGAACCTAAAATTAGTGTCTTCCCAACACAAGCTCATGTCAGATGTGGACAGATACATTCATGGTCCCAAACTTAAAACGACTGGTAAGAATCTCACAGTGATCTGGTTAAGGAAGCACAAAGACAAATGATTACGTTTAAGATGAGAACTGCCTTAAATGAAGCCAAACTGTTATACGATGTGAAGCTAAAGGAACAAAAGTATTAACCAATTAGAAAAGTGGCTCTTTCCCAACTAATAACAAAAAGCCTACAGCAATAAGCTTAGGGTCCTACTGCTGCAGCAGCCTTTGAGGTAGGTGGTGATGGCTGAAACCGAGGTAGGTAAAGTCCAAACTTGTTTTCGATCCCTGCAAAAGTGGCAACTGCCAATTTGTAACCACCAACATGGTCAGGGTTAGGAGCAGGGAGCGTGATCCTGGATTTAGGAACTGGCTCCGATCCAGCTGGTTTTCTGCAAAACAATAATAATAAAAAAATAATAATTTCCATAGCATGAAAGCAACATTCACAAAACTACTCCGTAAAGACAGCTGAGGGAGGGACCTGAGAGCACTTCCTACTGAGTAACTCAATTAAATGCCACAACCTTCCAGAACAGCCAAGGGTCTTTGCGTTCACTGAGATGGAGGATGGTCAAATCTTTCAGTGCACTGATGAAAACTGCAGTGTGAAGTTCAGAAGTCTCTCCTACAGCATACAACCAATCCAGTAACTCAGCAGAGTTTAAATAACTTCTTTGGTAGCCTTCTATTGCCCCCAAAGCTTCATAAGCATCTGCAGCTGCATCTGGTAATCATGTTAAAACAGCAATATGCACACCCCTATGTACTATGTCCTCAAAGGAGGCAGAGCTGAGACTCTGACAAACAGTATTTGGACCTGGTGACACCTGTAGACCCTTCTGTATGTCAAATCCCTCCTTAATAAGGGATGCAGCTCCTTCAGCACACTAATGAGGACTAATGCAGAGTGCATCCTGACTCAGTAAGCATTACACATCCCCTGCAGTTCTACCCCCACCCTGTTATTCAGCCTTTTGCTGTCTCCTTTTATACCAACACATGTCCCCAGATCAAAATGATGACCTAAAATGTGGTAATGTCTTGCTGTGATACAGGTGGTGTATCATCATCTTATCCTCCACAAGACGTAACGTGGCTTAACCAACATTAACAAAACCTTTGCAATATCTTCTACACAATGCTAAGACCCCTATTCTGCCCAAAGACACATGGAGATCCCAGAGCAGCTCTGGGTTCCCAGGCACATTCACACACCACATACTTACACTCCCCCGAAGTCCACGTAAAACCATCTCTGCAGTAGTTCATAAGTCACAAGAGTTACACCAAACTGGGGAGATGATCGAAACACACGAGCTTGAAAGGAAACAAAACAGTCCTTAAGTGACACAAAACCAAAGCAAAACAAAACAAAACAAAACAAAAAAAAGAAAAGAAAATCAGTAATCAAAGCTGTTTTCCACACCTCCTGCTCCTTTCCACAGAGCCTTTGGACCTTCCTCTCGAAGGATCTTCACAAAGCAATCTACAACCCCGCTGTAAGTGGTCTGCCCTGCCCGGGCTGCTACCTGTAGCCTTGTTTTGATGACATCTGCAGGAGTCACCAGAGAGGCCGCAGGCATACCTGGAGACAGAAAAACCTTTGGGTTGGTATTGCTGACTTATTACATATGCTACAAACTGCAGTTCCCCAGGGGTAACCATGCCCTTCATCCTTACATTAGCAGAACCCAGCACACAAGGTTTGAGCAGAAGTTGGAAAACAAGCAACAGGAGGCAGCGTTGTGGACGTGGCTTCACCCAGAGAAAGCTTCTCTTAGAGGAAAAACCGTATCACAGGCTTCCTGTCAAGCTGGGAGGCACAGCCTGGATTTTTCAGTGCTAACCAGAAACTTGCATAGTCAATAAGCACAATGTTTTTGGAGGTGAGGTCGATCTTTCCCTTTCCTCTTCACGCCTCACTGTGGTTCCTGGCACTCTGGCTGCATGCTGTGCTAGAAGAGCCTGCACACACTGCCCTTATCCCCACACAACAGCTTCACCAAGAACTGATAATGCCATGCACGCTCAGCAAGGCACAAGAGCTAAGTTTAAAGAAAGGTTCATTTTTCTCATTAGGAACGGCAGATTGCTCAGCTGCAAAGTCACAGCTGACATCCCCAGCAGAACGGTTGGAGGAAGATTTAAATTTACCCTGGCAGACAATCAGCTAAAAGTAAAAAACACCAAATTACCAACAGGCAATATCTCTGAAATCATTCCTGTCCAAAGGAGACTGCCCATGTTTAGAATTAAGAAAAAAAAGAAAGAAAGAAAAAATAGGGATCGAGACTGTACCCAGGAGACAGTGTCTCTTATGGTTTTATTACTTTTCCATTCCGCATCTGTTCCAAACCAACTTGGTCAGATGTAGATGCATAAATCTCCTTTGCTTTGGTTTTTTTTTTAGGCTTAATAATTCTGTAACAATTTTTGTCCAAACCAGCATGGTCTGGCTTCAGGCACCACAGCATCCTTCTGCACGCTGCTTCAGAGAGATGGAAGCTGGTACATATCACCAAAAGAATTCCTCCTCCTCTCCTGGACCCCCCAAAATAACACACACACTGAACTTGCACAGTGGTCAGTCTGGCAGGCAAATGCAACAACTCAGTAAAGGTTTCTGAACTTTGGAGAGGCTGAAATTCCTCTTTGCTTACCCTTACCCACACCAGGATATTGGTTTGTCTTCAATTTAAAGCTGGACTTTTGTTCTTCAAAAGCCAGCCAGTGTTTTCAAGGAAAACCAAAGGACATACTTAGAAGCAATTCTGCTTACTACACATTGACTGCCATCTCCTTATTCCTCACTCCTTATTGCTATTTTGTATAAAATGAGTTTTATTGATTTTCTGGTTTTTTTTGGTTTCTTTTTTAATCCTGTTTTCAGAGCTATGTATAAAGCACAGAAGACTTCACAGACAAATAAAAATTCACAGGTCACTGTCCTGAGGAGCATACAATCAGAATGAGACAAATGACTCAGCAGGAGATGACAGTAAAAAAGAGGAGCACGGGAAGAGAAGGAAGCTCATAGGAGCAGTAAGCAGATGGAGCAAATTAAAGAGCTATCCTGTTGTTGATAATGGCATCACCTCCTCAGAAAATGCCATGGCACAACAGGTTGATCGGGTGAACAGTGAAAACAGCAGCAGATCCAACTAGATGATGTGCGTGTTGTGCTGCATGTGTCCCTAATGACAACAAAAAGGAAGAAAACACAGACAGCAGACACAACACCCATTGGCAAAGGGTGCGGGTGTGCAACCAAGCAGGCCAGCTTGAAGCAGAGGGCCCTGCACATTTAGAGTTGGAGCCAGTGCTGGAGGTGTGGGGTTCTTGTTGTGGCCTCCCCTCAGCCTTCTCGTGGCAAAGCAGGGCTGACATGCACGCCCCACCATACTTAATCTGTACCCAATAGAGAAATTCCTTGGTTTTGTAAGCTGTATAATGAATGGTGGATCTTTAATACTGTAATTTGCTCATGAGAGTTAACTTTAAGAGGACTTCACAGGAAACCCTGGATAAAATTCACAACACAGCTAGTTTAGTAAGCTGTATCAGCAACAATAAAGACTGCTTCTGTGCCTGGACTTCAAAGGACAGTTATCTCAGTCTGCAATCAACTGACAATGGCTAGAAAGAGAAAAAGAGGAAAATCCAAGAAATGACTTGGCTTTAAAATGCCAACTGATGTTTGAAGTCTATAAATAAGAACTGAAGTTCAAAAATGGTTTTGTTCCACTAAATTGGGTGAGAAGTAAGTTGGATGTAAGCTCCCGTTGAAAAGTTTGGAGATTGGTTGTTCTGGGGTATGGGGATGGGAGAGGACAGGGTTTGTAAGCACCAGTCACTATAACACAGCTGGTTTTCTTGGTGCCAGGTTGATTCCTCTGCACTACAGATGACTGAATGCCAACACAAGGAGTTGAAGCCATATGCTTTCAGCAAGGCAGGCCAGTTGATCTGCACTGGCCTTGGCCACATCCAGCAACCAGTTGGTGGTAAGAAACACAGCCCCACATATAATCCTGACCGAAAACAACTCCCCCAGGAAGAAGAAACCTTAAAAATCAAACAAGAAAAAAGATGCACTACTTATCTGTGCTGGACTCATGCATCTCCATCATTTTTCTAGCCTGCCAGGCTGCAGCAGCCTGCCAGCTGGCCAGAACTTGGGTGCAGCTTTGAGAAGCCAAGCAGCCCATGATTAACATGATGAAAACATCTGCTTTGTGAGTGCTGATGGGAACATCCTGCTTGTTACCCACTCCCCTATGGCCATACTGCACAAGCTTTTGAGCCCACTTGTTTCCTGAAGAGAACTTCTAAGGAATGGATGTGGCAGGAATAGGCTCCCAGGCTGCATGAGGCAGTGAGCCCCTTTGGGTATAGGAGCTGTGCATCGTGTCAGGGACCACCTACACAGCTGACACAAAGGTAAATTGAGTCTGCAAAGTGTGTCTATCTCCCCGTAGACTCTGGCACACTCAAACTGAATACATCTGTGGAAACTGCTTGGCTATCCTACACACTATGCTGCAGACTAGAACAAGCAAGTGCTCAAGATGACACTCAGCACCTCTTAGGTATCTGGGTAGTCAGGAATCCACAACTTATGGCACACAAGACAACAAGCAACTCCTTATGCTTTCTACCACACAAGTGCCTGTTGCAACAGGCAAGACAATGGAATACAGCCCAGTTCAGAAACTGTTCTGATAAGGGTGAAGTCCTCACAAAGCCATGTAACTGCACAGGAGACAGTGGGTAGCAAGTAATTTTCATCATTTTGTCACATTTTGCCAACGTTTTCTGCAAGCACGGTTGTTGGATTCCACACACCAATATTCAAGATTCCTTTGATCACAAAATTTCATAAATGCCATGATTTTATTTTCAGTGATTTCATTTATAAACCATTTTAACAAAAACCTTCACCAGTTATTCAGCCAGCCAAAGCCAACAGCACAGTAACGTCACAAGTAAAGATGATGCATGACGACAAAACATCAGAACTTCAATCTTTCCTTTCTTTTTTCCCCTAAACATTATGAATATACCCCAAACTTGCAGGATCTTTATTTTTAACTTCAGGTCATTTCTCTAGCATAGCAGCTTTATGTTATTTTGGCACAATGCTGCAAAATGTGCTCTAACTACTGCACTGCCGGTGTAACACAAACGCACATAGAGAGCAGTTTGGGCACTTACCAGCTATTGACCCAGCCAAGAGCAGATTTCCAGGACTGACTCTTCCATCTTCATTGGCAAATGAAGCTTTCAAATGAGCATAACAGGGGAAGTAAATAGCAGAGAAGGGGATGTCACGCAAAAAACACGCCTTAGCGCCCTGCATTGAAAAAGAGAACAGGTTTTGAGAATGAGCAAATTTAACACGATGAACAACGGACACTGGAGAACAGAGCAACATCGTAATTTTTGTTTTGTCACTAAGAGCTTACAGGAAAAGCAGTTTCTCTTCTCAAAATAAGATAGATGTATTTCACTCTGCTGAGTAGCATGTGAGTATTGCTTTTTGGTTCAGCAATTTCTATCATTATATTTATCTTGTCTACTTGTTCTCCCTCACTCCTTAATAGCGTAGACATTTATTGGTAATAGAGAAAATGTTGTGTGTTGGCATAAACTCTGGTAACACCTTTGCAGAATAGTAAGTAGTTGACATTTGAGCCATATGCCTGCAGAAGAAGTTCAGAGTATGTTTGAAGAGTCACAGGACAAGTCTGTTCCTTCTCATTCCCACTTAACAATAACTACTTCAAAGATAATAGTGCTTCCTCCATATATCCATACAGACATTGCAATTGATAATGCAACGTGTATCAGAGGAAAGAGGGGAAAGCAGGGCTGCAACACCAACCCTTTCACAGCGCGGTAATGGAGAGACTGATTTGTGATTTCTGAAGTACGCATGATTTGGGATACAGTTTGTTTTCAGGTCAGTTTCAGCTTTTGTGACCAGTTTGCTTCAGTGGTACAAACAACCAATGCAGTTACCAGTACAATGGCTTCAAATTTAAGAGGACAGTAAAAAGGCAAGAAAAACTGTGGGGCAAGAAAGGCAAGAAAAATTTTTTTCTAGCAAGAGAAAATGCAAAAAGCCACTACAGTAGGTCAAAGAAAATGAAATACCAAATATCATCCATGCTCTGATAGCAAAGGGACCTGCAGTCTGCCTTTCCTCAGCCTCGGTACCCAGGACACCAGAGTCTGAGCACATAAGGACTGAGTGTGGCAGGCAGACACAAAGAGAAGGTGCCTTTGGAAAAATGGTGAAGTCTTTCAAGCTTCAGAAAGAACTGCTTCATGGATGAGGCTAAGCCTGCTTGCTTTGAAACTAGGGCAGAGTCACAGTGAAACTCCTTGAGGTTTCTCAGTAAGCCCTCCTGAGGTGCCCTGGTTGCTACAGCTCTCTGGTGTACAGCCCTACTGGAGCATGGCTCAGCACCAGGCATTTCACAGGTGACATGCTAATATGCACAGAATTTAATTAAATCTAATTATATGCCTGGACATATCGGTAAGTTTAGCTCATACGGTAACGGCAATGAAAATAGAGTGCTGAAGTAAGCTGGATGCTGGTTATCCAGCAAACATGCAAGAGTTGCAAGGTGTCAGAAAGGCTGAAAAGATGCCTTTTGGCAAGGTGAGGCAGAAGGAATTACTGTAAAAACAGATCCTGTCAGCCTGTTCACAGGAGATGCTAAGAAGCATAGTTTGACCTCTGAGAAAATGAAGATTTTATCTAAAACCAGCCATTAGATCTACTCTCAGATGTTCTGCATGGCACCGGCGTAGTTGCCAAGTGCAGCGACCAAAACAAACTGCTGGAGCCCCTTTCTGTCCCTGATCCTCTCTCAGCTTATCTCCTGACAGACCAACAACTGACCATTTTACCTGACAGTGCATTGTAAGGTTAATTACTCTTGCTTCTAAGGTTTGCCTTGTTGCGTACTTGGATCTGATCTGATTAATGCTTGCAGTCACTGGTTCTTGTTAGGCCTTCCTAAGGTACACTGAGTAAGACTTAAAGAAAATGCCACGTAGGTCCTCAAAGCACTGCCATTGCACAGCCACAGGCTGAGCCGAGATACCAGGCACAAAACAAAGTCAGTGCTGGGCTGGGCTCTCAGAATTACAGCCTGTACACCTCACCAATAGGGTAAGAAGGTGGATCTTTTGCAGTTCACATTCTGCAGGAGTTCTGGCCTTCCAACAGAAGCCTGTTTTACAGTTTACCTTTAAGCCTTACATTAAAAAAAAAAGAAAAAAAAAGACTAGGGTTTTACCCAGCTCTGCATGAGAAAACAACTTTTTAATGATCAAATGTCTGCACTGTATTCATCTCACAGAAAAATTACGAAATTCACTAATGAAACATTCTCAGACCAAGACGGTTTCTTCAGGATTTATTTTTAGAGCATACTTCTCCTCAGAGCAAATCTCCTCGCTGCCTTTACCCTCAGGGCACATTACTTTTATTTTCCTTGCAATGCTGCCATTAAACACTGTGCACATTTTCCTCCACATTTTTTTCATACTCTGAAATATCTCTACATAGTTGAAATAACGTATGGAAATCCACGAACTCCGACTGCAAGCAACTCTCAGCGGAATCAGACTGCTAATATTCTTCCCCCTTCATTAAAAGGCCCTTTTTCACAGGACAGAAATGGCGTGTTGCTCATATCACTAATAACGCACACTCAGGTACGCAGAGAGAGGATGTCCATCAACTTAGTTGGCTGAGTGTAAACAAACCCTGGATCAAAACTTGGATCCACTTTAATAATGACCCGATTTGGCCCTGTTCCAATATCACAACAGTCTAAAGTTTCCCCCCATCGTTCTGTTTAAAGTCTGGGAAAGCATGTTTAAAAGCAGGCCTCATTTAACTTCAAGTTAATCATCCGCAACCAGCCTAGGCCAATTAGGAAGGCTTAGGGAGATTGGCTGCAGTATCTTGAAAAGCAAAAGCAACATTTATTTTACTTCTCGCACCTATTTGATGTGGACAACGTGCTGAAAGCCAAAAGGGGTTTTAATCAGTCCCCAGAAAGCTGTAAGGATCATCCGCTCGCGTTTATTCTGGCAGCCAAGGTGCAGAGCTGCCAGGCATGAAATTGTTGGGAGATCTTACACACCATAACATGTGCCTCACCAATGCAACAGCGGCTTGGCTCCCATCTTGCAGCTCTTTAATAACCTGAAAGCTCTTAATCTTGGATGCTATCTCACGGAATAAACCTATGGAGGTTAAAAACAAACAAAAACCAAAAAAAACAAACCAAACAAAAAACAACACACAAAACCAAGCTCTGATTGTCAAAGATTCTGATAAATAAGCCCAAGTCAGTGCCGGGGCAGGTTCTTTAGCATGCTAATTCCTGCTTATACCAGCTCTACCTGCAAATAAGGCTCTAAACAAACTATTTCTACTACAAGGGGAGGGTAATTATACTGACAAAGGCACCTCTGTGTCGGGCTGGGCACAAGGAGCCGGCAGGTCTGGGAGACGCAGGCTTACCCGAGTCTCCTGCAGTGAATGCACATTGTCTGGTGCAGGGGAAAAATGCCAGACTGGGGGACCTAGCAGCATTCAAGACAACAGTGGTGCACCTTGTCTGAGAGGGTTATTTAATGCTTCTGGCACCTGTACTTACAGCCACCCCCTCTTTTTCTCCTTTACAGGTTTAGAATTTATTTGGCATGTATAATTGTTATTTTGATCCTATAGCTACAAACAATAGGCAGCATGTCATTTCTTGATCATTTGCATTCTTCTTGGGTTTTACTACAGACTTAACCCTTTGGAATCGGAGCTCTAACAGCACCTAACAGGTTTTGTAGCGTTCACAAAGACCACAGGCATTTGCTTTCAAGGGCCGTAATTTCTTCTGCTGTAAAATGACATTGCCTTAAGAGCCACTGACTGCTTCTATTCACATGTTTACTCCAACCAATACATGAAACTGATTCAGCACATCAGCTGAGAGGAATAAAACACATTCCAAATACTGCGGCAGCAATTCAGATACATTTTGCAGGCAAGAGTGGCAAAACTTCTCAGGTAAAGGGCTTCTTTTGGAACTAAACCTTCCGAACAGCGAACAGCAGGTACTCACGTAGGAGAACGCAGTCACAAATGAGTGTGCTGGATGCAAGTTAATATAACTCAACTCTTTTCCTACTCAGTTTCACGTTTATCTCCCTGCTGTAAACCTACAACAGGAAGAGCTGGAATATCTCAGATGTTACCAAAAGGTACCGGGTGAGAGCTTGGTATGTATTGCCAACTGAGATGACATCTTCCAGGTCAACATACAGCCTGTTTATTAAGTTATTATTATTTAATAAGAAAAGAAGAGAAAAGAAGAGAAAAGAAGAGAAAAGAAGAGAAAAG
>NW_024962334.1:26938818-27163924 GCF_019238085.1 Lagopus leucura | reverse complement strand
AAAGAAAAGAAAAGAAAAGAAAAGAAAAGAAAAGAAAAGAAAAGAAAGAGAAAGGACTAATTGAAAGTTTTTCTGACTAGTTTTGGATATGCAGGCTGTGCTGGCATTATCAGCCAAGGCACAAATTTGAGATAAATCCCTTCTAGGAATTCTAATCATAAACATTACCACAACTGGTGTGTCATTTCCTCACAGGATCATTTACTAAACTCTTATTGTTTACCACTTCTTTGGCATCACAGAAATAGCTTGCACAAAATCAGGGAGTGGCACTGCACGTTATAAAGAAAAGCACTATCCACCAGAATGATTACTTGTAAAAGTAGTTGGACTTCATGATCCCTATGGGTCTCTTCCAAATCAAGATATTTTATGAGTCTAGCATTTTAATAAAAATCCCATTTAAATATTTTATGGATACGAGTTTCTAAGCAGTACAAAATAAGTGTATTTAAATGAGCAATTGAAATATGTCCTTGGAAACCAAGAAAATATAAGTTCAACTGACTTTAACAGGACCTTATGCATGTTACTCTGATAGACAGGCATAAGACAAAACATTACCTCATCTTGCACAATCACTTCAGTATTCTATTGTGATCAGAAATTACATGAGATGTATTAAAAATACTGAAAATCAGAAATGTATTCTTTCTCATTTCTGCCAACACAAATGGTATTCTGAGCTAGGGATAGATGATACTTTCCCTGACTGGGATACACAGTCTTTATACTTCTAAGAACAGTTGCCATCTACAGAACATCTGCAGCTAAATAAGAATTTACCACCCCTGAGCTTCCATGCCCTGGTGCTTTCACAGCAACAAATAAAAGCAGAAATAAGATAAACAGAGGAGAGAAATGCCTTCTGCAGAAGCTGAGTGACCTGAAATACTTTCTTACACATGCAGTTCTGAATTTGAGATAAAGGCAGAAAACAACAAAAATAGTTGCTTTCTACCTTTGAAGAACTCTGGGGATTCAACCCAGCAGTTAACCTAACAAGTCGTATGTGTCAAGTCTTACTGTTGCAATTATGGATAAAATGAATACCATGGACAAATGAGGAACTCATGAGTGAGCTCAGATGCAGAAGGTAAAAAAAGAAAAGCGAACTGGGTCTTCTACCTTGGAGAAATGCAGAAGCACTGCTTGGGCATGCAACAGTGGAGTCAGAATAGTCAGGGGTCAGCTGGTGCTGGACCCAGTGAGTTGCAAATGCTTTTGTGAGCATATCAGCAGCTCAGGACAACTAAGGGAATTGTGAGGCTGTTGCTCAGTGGGGCAAGACACTTGGTGACTAGGGGCATGGAAAAGGAAGAGAAATTACTTACTTGCCTCACTTCTTACTAGTAAAATCTGCTTTCAGGCTTCTCAGTTCCATAAGCATATTAGAAAAGTCCGCAGAAGCATACCATCACCTACAGTAGACAGAGCACTTAAGCCCTCTGCACACAGACAATCCATGAGAGCAGATGATGCATCTCCAGTGGTGCTGAGATAGCTGGTTGATGTTCCTGTGAGTTGGCTATTGCCTTCCAAAACTCAAATCAGTCAAGGGGTTTTGTACAATTGGGAAAAAAAGACAAATACTACACCCATCTTGAAGAAGAGCAAGAAGGAAGATCTGAAAAACTACAGCTGCTTGGATACACCTCAGTCCCTGGGAAATTTATAAAGCAAACTATCCTGGAAGCTGTTTCCAGGCACATAAAGGACAAGGGAGATGTTGTCAACAGCTAATAAGGATGTTCCAGATAATGGCTGATGAACCTAATCGCCAGACTTGTAGACAAGCTGGCAGAAAGGGATGTTGTAAATTGTGACTATGGGCAAAGTTTTGAAATGATCTGCTGTAGAATCGTCATAGCCACATCAGTGGAATATGGGCCGCACTCTCGGCCGATTAGTGGATGATACTGAATTGGAGGAGTAGGCTGCTATTCACAGGGACCTTCACAGCATGGAGAAATAGGCTGCCAAGAACATCATGAAGTTCAGAACAGCAATTGCAAAGTCCTGTATTTGGACTGGAACAGCGCCCTGCAGCAGTACAGGCTGAGTCTGAGTAGCCAGAAAGCTGGTTTGCAAAAAAAGTCCAGGGGTGCCGGTGGACAAGTAAAAAACAGGTCAGCAATGCCTCTGTGCAGTAAAAATGAACAGTCACATGCTGTGCAAGGATGCAAGGGAACTGATATTCCCTTTCCGCTCAGCACTGGTGAGATTGCATCTGGAACCCAGTGTCCAGTTCTGGGCTCCCAAGTACAAGAAGGACATTGCCACACCAGAAAAAAAGTCCAGTGCAGGGCTGTCAAGTTGGGCAGGAAGCCCATGGTGTGTGAGGAAGGAGAGGCTGAAGGAACTCAGTGTGCCAAACTCTGAGAACAGTAGGCAAAGGAGAGATTTACTGCTTTCTTGCCTAAAGGGAAGGTGTAGGGAAAGCAACTCTTGTAGGAAAGTTTTGGGTTGTGTTTTTAAAATCTACGAAGGTGGTCAAACACTATGTCTGCTTGCCCCGATGTCCTGCAGACTGGTTTTCCACACAAATTGATCAGATTCTAACATCAAAACTACAAAGTACATCAGTACACAGAGCAGAGATCTCGACAGAGTGCTACTGTGAATTGTTTTGTCGCTAGCATAGTAGAGCCCCACGTTAACACAACAAGGAATCATCTGGAAGACTATTAATCTCCTGAGTACAGAGGAACATCAGTGATCATCAAATGCAATTTGTCTAGACTAGAATACTATGATAATTAGGATTATAATCAATGAAATATTCACTCAGCCAGGTGCAAAGAAGTTATACATAACATTTCCTTTGTTAATTCATTGACACGAAACCTAAGATTTATTTATCTGTGCATCGGTTTTCTTTGCTAAGGAAAGACAGGAACACTGAAATTACCTGTATCAGGGAAGTTTGAGAGTTTTAATCTACAAAATGCGTTTCCTAGTTAGAAATTAAGGCAAAACATACTAACTCAAACAAACAGCAGACCTTGTTGAGACGTGCAAGCATTTGCCTCACAAAGCTAGGACTGACTTGCATAACTCCTTGCATCTTCTGGCTGCAGTTGTAGTTAATGGAAGTACATTCTTCCATATTGACTACTATATGGGACATAATGATTTTTCACCTACATTTTAGCATAGATTTTAGCAAGATTCATAGGGTCTAAGCAGAAAGTGCTGGACTGATTTGTTATGGTCAGAACTGCTTTCAAGTTGATGTATTTCTGAACTGGGAAAACAATTTTTAAAGCAGTCCATGCAACGTAGTAAACAAAGCAGCACCAAAGCAGAGAGAGAAACAGAGAAGTCAGCGTGCAGCAGACTGGATGAAATCACTCCTGATTTAAGAGGTTTGTAGCTTTTCAATACAGAAGTAATCTCACATTGACAAGCAGTGGAAACACTTCTGCTGTGCTAGGAACTTATGAACTTGACTGGTAAAGCTCTCATTCATCACAGAAAAATATTAAAAAATGCCTGTGTTCCTATTGTAAACAATTATCACACGATGGCAATATTAGTTCCAACTTAAGACCAGAACTTCTGGACTCCATCTTCCTATTAAGTATGTGCTATCCCGCCATTGATCTCACCACTCTAACAAGTCAACTTTTTCCACTGCTGGCAATACAGTAAAGTCAACAATTTTGGCTTTCTATGCATTTCAGCAGGCAACTATCAGGCTGAGAGAATCCCTTTCTGTTCCACCTCAAAGCAAGACCTTGAAAAAGATTCTGCAAGCAACAGAGGATCCTGTCTCTGCGCAGCTTCTTGTACCATCCCATCCAATGGCCTCCTCTCGGGACTCAGCTCTACTGATGCTTGTTAATGGCCACCAATGCAGACATCAGAAGTGAATCGTTGGACAGTCACTTTCTCATGCTGACACTGAGCAGTGGTGGAAACTGCTGTAGAAAACTGCAGCCAACCCTTCTTAGGGCAGTTTTACAAGAATTTCTAACAGGTCAGATCCAAAAAGAACAGAATGCACTTGAAATAAACCAAGCTGATGGAATACTTAATTCTTGTTACTTTTGCTTTCTCTGCACCAATCACACGGAAAAAAAAAGAAAGAAAAAAAAAAAAAAAAACAAAAAACAAACACAACCAGATTTATACCAAACAGAAAAAAAAAGAAAAAAAAGGAAAAAAAAACATAGACAAAACCCTGTTATTGAGCACCTACAACTAAATTTTGGACTATATTAAAAAAAAAAAAGAAAAAGAGAGAGACGTAATTAAAAAGCATCTGTTTCAAATGAAAAATCCTGAAATGAAAAGTCTAGAATTTGCTTTCAACACTTGCAAAACTAAGCGAATCAGTTGGTCCTAAATCACTACTAACATACAGAAGTGTTTAAACACCTGGAATATTTACACAAAGGCCCACACATAACAAAGTTCAAGACTCACAAAACAAACTATTTTGTAAAGCAGTTATCAGTTCTTGTCCTTCCACAGTAATAGCCATGGATGCTTCTTAAGTTCAACTAAAATAAATACATTTGAGGCATCAGACATCCTTCACAAGGATGTAAAAGAGAGCTACACTGAAAGCCCTACAATGCAAAAGAAAGTTCAGACCGCATTAAGAGTTCACATGTGAAGCGGTGAGACAGACACAAAACCCTCATTTCTGTTTCAGTCGTAAAGCTAACTGACTAGTTAACAGCACAAGCTTTCCAAATTTATCAATGTAATTCAGTTCTATTTCTCTTTTCTGTTTTTGTTTGCTCAGGCTGTTTTTTGGAGAAGACAAATACAGACCTCACGAACCACAAGGAACAGAACTTGGGAAAGATTCAGAAACAGAGACAGAAGAGTGAAAAAGTGAAAACCTTTATGGGTTGCTATTTTATCTTTTTTTTAAGAGGAGGAGGTGAAGGGACTTAATGAACGACCCAGTGAAACCGTGTGGTTTGGGATTAAAGAACAGTGTCTGTCCCAGTGCACATCTGAGCTGTAACAGCTCACATTCAGAAGGTGCACTCCTTGCAAACAGTCCCAAAGTACATACTTCAGAAATCACAAATAAGCCATAATACGACTTAAGACATTAATGCCGTTTAAAAGTGGAAAAAATACAGCAAACGCTCCTGAGCAACCAGTAGAAGGTTATCAGGAAAAACAAATGAATAAACACTAGCTGTAGTAAATCAGCTGCTCATTCTTTCTCACGTTGCATTTTATTTATAACAGTTCAAGCACAAGTCAGTAGCTGCCCTCCATTCCTGCACAGCCTCAGGGATGCAGACTGTTCAGTTGTAAATGCTCACCCGAATCAACACCATAATGTCATTTATTAGGCGTTTACACAATAGCATCAGCTTCAGTAAAACACCTAAAAAATTAGCAAGTCGATTTAAAGGGAAAAACGACTCCCCATTAAATCCTATTCAGATCTGCTACTTCTCACCAGGCCAAAGCATACATACATCTCCTCCCGGGCAGGCTTCCTCTTTGTAATGTTAAAAGAACGATTTAAAAGGATTGCGGGTGAAAAATGTGGGTGACATTTAAATATTGTTGAGGAGGGGGATGGGGCTCATTTGGTGTTATCGAAACATCTTCAGTTTACAGTTTCATTGCTGTAAATAAGAAACGGAAGAATACTGCCTGCTGCACTACAAAGACCGGGACAAAAAGACAGCATGAAGCTTTCTCCTGGAGAGCAGGCTACAAAATCTGAGGAAACACCATACGGTGCTCTGGTGTATGGAATTTATTAATTTTTGTTCTGAGCATAATGGGTATTTCAAAGTATTCCAAGACCTTTCATAGCCCTCCATATCTTGTCCACCTCATCTGAAGGCGGAGGGTAGTATGTCCGCCCTTTCGATTATTTGCAGCATACACCCTGTTAAGATTCAACAAAGATGTTTTTAACCCTTCTGCAGTCTGTGTGTGTGGTTGTGTGTGTGTATCAGTCTAACATTAAATCCAACTTTATTTCTAGATATTTATGCACATATATGTGAGAACAGTAACGGAGAAAGCAGAAGAGTAGAGTTTGCACCATACACTCACAGAAGTGTATTTTTACAGTATTACTCGTGGAAATGTGTTTCTAAAATAGCAAGGGGGAGTTTGCTGTAGGGGTTTACTTTCACACTGGGCTCACACCATCCATATTTCCTCACTAGTTATTCTGCTATAATTAATTCCCATCACCAGATTAACAATGGCAAAGTTAATTAAGTTAATTTAGCTGGGAAAGTTGCTGAATCAAACACAGAAAAGCAAAAGCACAGCTCCACAACTGTAAGCTCTCTGTAATGAAAGCAGATGAAAAATAACTATCTTTACACCAGGCAGAGTATCAGGAAACATAAACTAATCCTTAATCAACAATACTTACAGCCAGATCTGCTGAAAAGAGGAAAGAAATTTTAGTAAGATTCACAATGGCCACATACTTAAATCACAAGGTAGTGTCTCCCCTTAATCAGGAGCAAAAAATGAAGATATAATACCACATAATAAACAATGAAAAAGAAGTACAACTATGTTCATTCTCAAAAGTTTTTAAGAACAATGAAATAATCTTCTGATCTGAAATATTCACAATTTGCTTTTCATTTACGTATAAAAAAAGGTACCTTGTAGAGACCAAAGAAGCCTAAGTCCCGTAGTACAGTGAGGGCACTAACACGAGGGCCAGTAGTAATTTCTCCAGCCACCTGTAGTCGAATCTTGACAATTTCTAGTGGATTGGTAAAGATCACTTGAGAACCTCCAGCCTGAAATTAAAAGTAAAAGGCAGTATGTTAACTCGTTAAATTATTTGCAACATATGTCCTGCTACATATAAGAGAATATGTTTTTAATCTTGCTGCCGTCAGTTCAGCCATTAGCAGATGTGAATTTTAATATTAGTTAATAAGCTGCAGCTCCCAAGGCAAGAAATCTACCCCACATGAGATGAATGGTCAGGAAACAGAAAGGAAGCAGGTCAGCCACTGCAGGACACTGCGGTACATCAAACACTCTGCCTCAACTCCTGCTGCAAGAACGTATTCACCAACATCAATTCACAAAATACTGACAAGCCAAGAGCATCATAAAGCAAGTAACAGAGCAAAAGAGTAACCAAGCAAAGAAATTGAGAAGATCACGCTGGTACTTTGTGAAAACATACTACTGAGGAGTAGAAGTCTGGCAGAAGCTTATTCAATTTTGGCACAAGTTCACAAAACAAAGAATGCATGGATTCCAGAAACCAGAACTGCAGATATCTTTTCCTCTTCTAAAGCCCCACTGAAATACTAGCTTCAGAGTCACTAAATGCTGCTTGATTCAAGAGTCTGAGCTCCACATCATTACTTGTGCACCAAGTAACAAAGGTCTAAAGCCTGAAGGATTCCATTCATCAGAACTGCTTAAGTGTCGGTCTGTATTTGTTGGTAAGGTACCACTGAACTCATCTTGTGAGCTAGTCAGATTTAAAACACAGTGGTAGCAAGCACTTTAGACTGCGCCAGTTCTATTGAAATTCATCTCATTCACAACAGGTGACACGAGGCATTACTATTTTGACACACCAACAGATCCCAAGCTTAAATTTGAAACGAGAAAAAAAGGTTACATGACACAAGCTAAGTGAATTTAGAAATACTCATTTGAGCTCCATTTGGCCAAAATTCAACAGCGTCATTCCAACTTCTGTTAATTTCTTAATTACACAGCCCAGCAGCTACGCTCTTTTCGAGGCTCTGAAACGACAGACTATGCAAAGGACAACCCTCCCCACAACAAAACAATTTTTTTTCTAGAAGGCAATGACTAAAATAAATTGTATTTAAAAGCACTTCCATCTAGCCATGTCTACTATGTAAACATTATGTGCACATCTTTTTTAAATTATCCAAATGTTAAAAGAATTAATCATAGCTCAGATCAGCTATCATTCAAAATAAAAAATAGGCACAGTAATATGGTTTAAATAATGTGCTGAAGAAATGGCAAATCGCACGAACAACTATTCTTGTCTACCACTTAGACTGAGCATACACAGTGTGGTTACAAATTAAAGTCTTTACATAACCCCCCAAATATCCCAAATGTTTCCTATTTTGACCAGAAAAAGCATGCTCTTGTGTAACTCAACTGGTTTTGACTTTCAAATTGGCATAATTTAATTTAACTGCATTTACCAAACCAGAATCCTGGTACATATAAAATTGCTATTCCTATTGCCATCAGAAATTAGGATGATAAATTATTTGGCACGTACTCTGATTTCAGGTTCGCACTTAAAACATATTAAGTTAGCACTCAAAAAAAAAAAAAAAAAGGAAAAAAAAAAAAGACATTCTCTTTTATTTGTGTACTCATCTAGCAAAGTCTCAAAATCAAAGCAAACATTGGATGGGTCTTTCTGATGAATTATAAATTCCTATGTGACAAACAGTTTGGTTTATTATTACAAACATTAAGTGTTCCCACACTGCCATCACACATTTTTCATTCTTAAAATGATAAAATCCCAATTGCAAGGTGCTAATATTCATTTGCAAGTTTGCTAGAGTCATCCTCTAAAGTACATTAATTTAAAAACTCGTATTAACTGCTCTATGTTAGCACAAATAAACTGCTTTCTCTCAGTGTGATATTCTTGCATTACATTGTAGCATGACTCCATGGGAAGTGTTTCTTTAATTTTCACTACAGGAAAACCATATCAATACTCATAAGATGACAACAAAATTAAGTTTAATTGATGATTATTAATGTACCAAAACATTGAGTAATTTAAAAATCTATAAAATGTTTATAAGTGAATGCCATATTTAGAGAAAGGAAACTGAAACAGACCTGTTTTTAATAGAGAATAAAGGCAAATAATTTCTGAATTCTAACGAGTGGGAAGTATTTAAAGTGCTAGCACATACAAATGCTTACATTTGCACGTCCAGCCTGGCTGTGGCAATACTTGGGAGTGTTACATGTTTGTGGCTCTGGGTAAATCACACAAGACTCCCTCTGTTTCAGCTTGCTATTTGAAAAATGGGGATGCTATTACTTACCCACCTCATACAATCAGGCTCACTGTATTCAAATATTTAAAGCACTGAGACCTGTACGCACCAGGCATTACCAAAAACACTAAAACAGCTGATGTGAATTCTACTGGTTTTGTTGCCCAAGCAGTTCCTCTAACAAAAGACATAGGAAATTTCCATTGAAGTGCTTCTGCAAAACCATTTAGGTACTACTCCAGAACTCTTTGCACAACCTTTGTCATTCTCTGAATTTGATGGAAGATACACACCAAACATCAAATGATGAGTAACTGAAGGTGATAGGCCAGACAATACCTGACAGAAGGTCTTGGTAGGACCTATTGTAGTGGGTCCCAGCAGTACCCCACCACCTGCCTACCCTGCGATGGAAACAAGGATGGTTTGATATCAGCCAGTGCACAGGCACTTCCAGTGGTAACAAGTACAGTCACCTCGCGGGGAGCTTTTATCACCCTGTTATTTAATCATCCGTGCTGGCAACTGCAGCTCCCTATTCTCAAAAGGGAGGGGAAGCAAACTGGAGATGGCTACTATATTGTCTAATGAAATGATTTCTTGCTTGTCTAGTACCGGTAACTCCTATTGCGTTATTCATCATCACAGTATGCAAGTGTCTCATAAATATTAATGGCTATTTCCTCCCAGTGCTCCTGTAAGGGAAGCACAAAGGCTCTAGTTTCACAAGAAGGGGATTTGAGGTAAGGAGGTTAATTGTATGCCCTGTGTGTGTGTCTCCCAAGCTCAAACAAGCAACTAGTAACAGTCTCCAGATATCCTGATCTCTAAATCAGTAGCTTGAATCACAATAGCATTGTTTCTGTCTTCTGAGTTTTTACATAGTGAATGTAATGAAAGAATCTCATTATTTATTTATTCGTTTATTTATTTATTTTCCCTCTTCAAGGTGCTGGTATAAACTGTTGTGGAAAAGACATACAAAACATGATCAGTGTTATCAGCCTGCTCATTTCATTTGGCAAAAAGTTGAAGAACATTAACTTCTTGTTTGGCACCTTTCATAGTTAAAAGTGCACCTCATTTAAAAATTATTGTAAAATATGTTCCCAAAGGTAAGAACTTGGAAACTATTTTCTTGGCCAGAATAAACACAGTTTAAGCTCAGGTTGCTCAAACCTAATAATTTCTCCATTAAGTGTCATAAAAATCATGATGGGATAACTTTTATAAACTCTTGAGTATAGATAGTTAGCAGTAACATCAATTTTTTTTACACTGAATACCCTCAACTCTGAATTCTTTATCTCCTCTTCCAATCATATTTCTTTTTTAAATAAACAAATGATCTGATTGGAAAAGCACATTTACTACTTTCCAGTTATTATGATGTGACTAAATAAAAACGGGAACGTTGGCTCATATATAGGAGTGAATACCAAGAGCTTAATTATCTGAAAGGTCCCACAAAGGGCTCATATAATTCTGAAAGTATTTCTCATTTGACCTAATCTAATCACAAGCACTTACGGTTCTGTATGATATAAAGCAAGAAAATCAATACCTGCACCATCCATGAACTCCTCATACACAGATCACTAGAAATCGGCATGCCTACAAAATGTTTATTGTGTTTTAACACAAGGAGGGCTAGATGTGCACATATGAATTTTTTTTAATTTTTTTTTCTCCCCACTTTTGCAGTTGTTCAACTCTGCACTTGGTATATCACCCAGCACCTCTCGATGGCGGTATAGCCTTGTACAGTCATACAGTAATGCCTATCACATTCCTCCCTCTTCTTTCCTATTTTATAAAACAGCAGGGAGAAGCAGAAATAGTTGTGGTATTTTTTTTTCTGTCGATGGAGAAATACAATCCATTCTGTACAAAAAAAAATTTAATAACAGCTGCTAGCTTAACACTACTCCAGTTTAAGAAGTTGGAATGTTTTCTATTTCTTCACGTATTCAAATAATCTTGTAATAAACTTTACTGGCAAATAAACAGATTTTCACATCCTTCATTACAATAAGGCAAGGAATCCTTGTTCTTTTTCATCTAAGCGCATTCTGTGCCCTTATGAGACTAGATAAGAAAAGAGTACACCAGACCTAACTCTCCAAAGGCTTTCAAATCTGCATTTGAAAGCTTCAGTGTACATTCTGAAAAGAATACAGCTTGTAATTCACAAAGAAAATTCTGTATTTTCCATCCCAAAAGAAAGTATTAGGTTGTGATTCTTCTCTTTTCATCACTATTGATCATCAGCTCTTCCAGCACCTCTAATTAACCTTATTTACTAGCTTCAAGCCATTAGGTTTTTCCTGTTTTCAGCTAAGAGCCTTTAGGGTTATCCTAGATTTTCTGTACCTAACTCGTCACATATCAGCTTCTAAGCTTATGGATAAATAAAAGGATTACTACTGCTATTAGAGTGTTAATATTTCCAACAATATCACCCAGGGACAGCAATTATGGCGATTAATGGCAACCATTAAAATACATAAGCACAGTATTATGCAATTATCCAGAGTCAGCGTCTGCAAAAGAAATTGTCTGCAGTGCTTTGCTTACTCATTTGATTTACAAGACAACCACGTGGTACAAGATTCAAAATTTGTAGTCAACTACGTACCATATTCAGCCATATGGGCTACTGCACTCAGTCCCAGGATATTACTCCTTGCCACCTGTTTCCCTGTGCATTTGCTAGTGTATACTAATCCTAATTTAAGTCAAAGCTCTGAAAGTACTAAGCATTGTACAAACTTTTTTTTTTTTTTTGTAAAAAGTAAACAATATAAATCTAAAATGTACTAAAAGGATTGAAGAATGGAATTATCACCACCCTCACTGTACAAGAGGCAAGTAAGGCACATAAATATTAAATGATGTACCACAAAATCACATGTAGAAGAGCAATCCCATCAGAAGAGCAAGATTTACAGAGTGCCACCATAGGGCTCCAAACTACCTGTGAGAGTCTTGGTGTTCATATGCCCTAAGGTCACAAAAGTGTGAGACGAATTGTGTTGAGTGGCTGCATATGTGGTTTCACTATGCAGTTCAGTGTTACCAGAAGAGATGCCGAGTAACAGACAGCTGTCCAAAGTGACTGTTTTTCTTATATATTTCAAAGGTGAAAACCTTAATTATGTGGCACTCTGTGTCAAGGGTAAATCACACTGGGTTCTCAAAAGGTTGGTTCTGTGTTACATTTCTTCAGATAAAGCCAGGCTTCAAAAATCCAGACAAGCCATCTTGTGCTATTTTGTGTCCTCTCATCTGCAGCCCTATCTATACAGAGTTCTGATAATGCTCTTTAGCAATGGGAGTTCATATAGTAAATACCTTTTCTTCAGATCATGAGGAGATTTCCTCAGCCCTCAATCATCTGCTTTTCACTACCCAGACCAGGCTAGCACAGAAACAGCTTTCATGCTGCTCAGGCAGAACTGTGTTTTTCCCCAGCTAATCTTTGTCTTCCCAGGACAGACTTCTCTTGGCCTGGCTGAGGTCTAAGCTTGGACTGCACAAACAGCAAATAGAGCTGTAATCACCAAGTCTTGTTAATGGCCACATGTACATAAAATGCAAAGCAAGCCCCTTCAAACATTCACTTAAAATGCTCATAAATAGGACTGCAATTAGCCTGAACAGAAGTGCATCCCTGCTACTGCTTCATATAGATAAGCAAAATTCAGATACAACTTGTGAGAATTTCCAGAAATAGCTTATTAATAACCTGCCTACACAGAAACTAACAGGAGCATGGTTTCTTTATAAGCACAGACCAACTCTGCTCAGGGGGAAAAAAAAAAAAATTGCAGATTCTATATTTTCTATGTTATAGGTAATTCAGTTCTTAGAAGCCTAGCCAAAAAAAATCAAAGTGGAGCCTTCTTGATTGGCATTATAAAAGCAATTAAGCTACAGACCTGTCAAATATGTTAACATTTGGCTCTGTCTGCTCTACTTGTCTATTTTGACTAGTTGTGGAATCATTTAATGATTTACAGACCTTTCAAGTCTTACAGCATGGTAGCTATATTAAAATTGTGACCCATTATTTCTTGGTCACATCATAAATTACTGTGACATCATAAATATCTTCCTTTTTCTCACAGAAAGCTAGACTTTAATTCCCAATTTAGTTTGAGGTTTTCTTTCTTTCTTTCTTTTTTTTTTTTTTTAACCTGCACAGTTAAACACTACAATATTTTACTGCTTTTAAAAGAAGTGATTACAGGAGAAATGAATGCCTCATAAAATACAATTATCAAAACAATAATGTTTTAAGCTAAAATGCATCTCCATGTAAACTTTTGGTCAATACTTCTAATACAGGAGAAAAAAAAAAAAAAAAAAAAGGAAAATATGTGGTATACTTCTTGTAAAAAATGGTCTTTTTAGTGGATAGAACTGATCTGTTCTGCAATCTGACAGATAACAACACAAACCTACAAACTCCATCTAGTTTAAGAGTTTGTACAAATCCACTTCCATCCTTCATCCTGGTCCCTCTCTATTTTTTATTTTCTTGAGGAAGAAGGGAAGTGAAAAGGAAGAGGAAAGGGGAAGGGAAAGAGGAAAGTACCTCTATTTTGTAATGGGAAAATAATCTTAGAAAAAAAATAAAATTAAATGAACTAATCTAAAAGGAAAATTCAGTGGAGTGAAATCACGTTCCATGCCACTTCTGACTGTTTTCAGGAAAAGCCAGTTTAAGCAGGTATGACTGGGGAAAAGATTCAGTAAAACTATTTTTAAAACATCCAAACCTGCAAGGAAATGTGGGGTGAGGTCACAGAAAAGCAGGAACCCTACACCAGGAACATCCCCACCCTTTGGTAAAAACCTCTTGGAAGGGTTATCGTGTTACCATAGGCTGCCTTCCCCAGCTTCACTGTAAGGCTCTAAAATAAAAATTAGCTGAAATTTAACTGCAGGCACTTAAAACAGAGCAGTGTTGAAACGGAATGGGTTTGCAAAAGTGAAGTTATATTTAAGCCCATACTGAACTGCTCTATTTTTTTTTTTTTTCAACCAGAAGTTTAACATCAGTCAGAACCAGCATGCTACAAACAACTGCAATTAGTAGCTTAGAGAAGAAAAGCGCGTTTCAATATCTAATGAATTACACTATACTCAGTGTACTTTGTTCCATTACATTAATTAAATATACTTGAAATCTAATTCATTATTTAACAAAATAAATTCCATGTAGTAAGTTTTAATTTTCATCAAGAAAAAGAATAGTTTTTGGAGCCCTTTGAACCTTTCCATAGGCAAAAAATGTGACCGTTGGGCTTTTATACGTGTATGTACAACTGCCCTTTAAAGTGAAATGGAACTTATGGTCTCTGGCTACAGGGAGAATGGACTTCTTAGAGTAAATCTGCTAAGAATACAAGAAACATATGCCATTTGCTTTCAAAGCTAATATGAGCAATCATAAAGAAGACCATTATTACTTAACCATCTCAATAAAGTATACCAAAACTGGTCTCTGCAATAGCAGTTTGTAATTCTTTTTTTCAGATATACATACAGAGATTCCGCCCCCCTGCCTCCTTAATGCTCAGTTTCATTTTTATCCATAGCTCAGAGTCCCTTGCCAAATCGAAGAGAATTTTGTCAGATTTAGGTTTCTGAATAATGAAAAAAATGATTGATACCTTCAGGCACAACTTAGCAATGTCTGAATTTCTGTAAGTGATCTGAGAATCATGGTCCATCTCTCTGCCTCTAGTAAAATTCGACAGAGAAAAATGCAGCTCAGATGTAGACTTATCTTTATTACTCTCTGAAACATAAAACAAATGCTGTGAATAGCTTAATAAAACTACTTGCACTGGACTGGTTATGGGACACAATTCATCTGGAATTTCACATCATATTCCTTTATAAAAATCAGTTCTGGACAGGTTTTTGCTTTTTCTAGATGAACCCCATCTTAATCATATCTAATTTTTATGTTCCATGGCAGAGTTGAGGTTGCCCAAGCAGATCCATTATGTTTCAACTTTATTGTGATTGCTATAAAGTCTCTAGAAATATGCCTATAATTGCCTTGACAGCTTAAATAAAAGCAGATCTGTACGGGGTCTGTAATTGTACTGTGCTACAGGACTTAAACTGGCTAATAGTGAGTGCACACTGAGCAGCTGGGAAGAAAAAGACTGTGCACTTGGAAAGAGGAGGGAGAGTAGGAGGAAAGGTTACAAAGCAAAATGTTTTTCCCTTTTCTTGTAGAACATCAGGCCTCTGATTTACCTCTATAATTGTACTGCTATATGCAGACAAGTCCACATATATTCAAAAGCTGTTTCTTTTCAGCCGTGCTACAGTACTTCCTCCATCTTTCTTAATATTTTGTGTGCATTTTCTAAGCACTCTATTTTGAATCTTCACATTTCTTCCACTGACAATTCCAGAGACAAACCATATTTTTCAGTTAAATGTGGAACTGCTTCATATTTATGGAAATAAGTAAAATTATTGTTTCATCTGAAAGCTTAGCAGTAACTAAGTGGCAGCAGTTAAAAAAACCCAAAATAATCTCTGTGCCACTTTTAAAGAGCTTTTAATCTGCTAATATAACCCCAAAATAGGAATAATAATCAGCACTGTATTAAAAAAAAAAATAAATCAGTTTGTTTTTAATGACATTTTTCAGGAAATTAGGTTTAAAAGAAGCAAGTAATAAAAAATCAGTAGGAGTGGTGATTATTCTTTACTTCAATATATAAATTAAAGATCATGGAAAACAAAGACTTACATAAACTACAAGATTATCATCACTGTAAATGAAGAGATTTCAAGCTGAATTTAGTGATTCCTCAAACTCATTCTTTTTCCTGAAGGGAAGTTACAGCCAGTATCAGCTGAAATCAAACCTAACATATTTTTGCACTTTTTCTTTTGAGGAGGCCAAGTCAGACTTGTAGTTTAGCTGCTTAGCAGATCATAGCTCTATAATATCATTATGCTACATCTTAGTACTGGAGCTCTTCACTATTCTAGTAATGGTAAGAGCTATATAGGATTTGGATGAGTCCTAACTACACAGCAGAGGCCTGCGTTCATGGTAGGTGTCAGGCACTGAGCAAATCTTTCCATATATTTTCACAGGTAGCAAACAGTAGAGTCACTAAGACAAATTCCTACACTGGAGATGGAAATTTTGAAGCAACTATTTACACAGAAATCCTCCTTAAGATTCTGTATAAAAACACCAGGGTTGTATTTTTAATTGTATTCTTGGAGGTCTCAAAAAAAAAAAAATATTCAGACAATCTATCACTTTCATCTTTACATAATAAGCTAAGAAACACACTGCTTACTGAACTAAGTGCCACCAGGTCACGGAGTAAAAGATCTATTTTCTTCTTTTCTTCTTTTTTTTTTTTTTTTTTTTTTTCAGCAGAGAAAACAGTTTACAAAACAGAAAAAGACTTGTTCAATGAAACAATCAGCTTTAGTTACAAGTGCAAAAGTCAGCCATGTGTACTAATTCTCAGTAATTATGATGCAAAGCGAGCTCCTTAGGGACTTAAAAGTCAACGCCTGGCAATGGTTGGACGAACAGCAGAGTGGAGCTGCTCAGGTGATACTGACCCCTTCAAAGCCCTTTGTGTTACTGAACAGCCAGAAACACCCAAGAATCTGCTTGGTCCTCCCTTTCTTAGGTATTAATGCTGTAACGAACTCGTGGGGCTGGTATTTAAAGCACTGAAATCTACCACGATTTCCAGCACAAAACCCTCGCATAAGCAATGAATGGGCTCCAGGGAAATACAAGCACGGAGAAAGGAAAATGTAATCTCAGTGTCTGTAACACAATCACAGCTGAAAACTAAATGTGGAGAGTGGAAAGGTGGTAGGGCAGGTTTCTTTTCATACAACACCTCTTAGCTGGCTGCCCCTCTTTAGACTGTAACACATCATACTCTCCACTCTCCTTGCCTCCCTTATAAAGGATTGCTACGCTTTCAAACGAGGTAAAATCCAAGACCAAAAATTTTCAAAAGCATTCAGCGATGTCCTTGCTGCTTCCACTGAAAGCACAAGTTTCACACGAACTGAAATTGGGACAAAAGGTTGGGCCAGTCCAACATTCGAACTTCTAGGAGAGACCTGCCTTTGGCATTTCACATTTTATGCATATGTTTATATCATGAAAGGAAAACCCATCTCTTTTCCTCGAAAAGCTAGGCACCGCTTGTAATGACAGTCTGTGTTACTAGGCTGAATTCGGTTTAAAATTACAAAAAAACAAAGACCACCTGCAGCTGAGACAAGTTGCAACCTATCTGCCTGGCACCAGACTATGCCCTTAAGTTAAAAGGAGCACTTCACAGTTAAAAGGAAACTCAGGGCATTCTGCCACCGCACGTCTGCTGCTAGAACCTCATGCAGCATCCCGTTCTTCATATGTGTTTCGAATTCCAAATGCAACGAGCCAACAGTTACAGCACGTTTAAAATACATCTCAAGCCACCTATCTCTGAAAGCAGATCCCTGGTTTATGATGAACTGCTGGCAAAAAGCTTGCCGGTGAATGACAGGTCTCTGTAAAGAGTGCTTTTTCTACTGCATTAAAAAATTCACAGCAGTCTGTAAAAATAAAAACTCCAGAATACATGACATTTTAAATGAAAATTTTGCTGAGTTTCTATGGCTGCTATGTTCATAAGATGTTTTATTAGTGTAAGGGGCAAATACTTTTTACTCCGCAAGTAGTTTATTGCATTTTCCCTTCACTTACAGCATGCTTTCTATTTAGGACTTCAGAGCCCCACATTCTTCTCCCCCCCCCCCCCCCCTTCTTTTTTTTTCTCCCCTGAATGCTACTAGAGTTACAGAACAAGGGGATCCTACCTGGCAGTCTACAACAGGTCAGTGATCAAACAGGGCGCAGTGAGACAGCAGCCAAATCCTGCCCCATCTCCTGAGAACTACAGAAAGCCAGAGCTTCTCAGCCCATGAGGCATCAAGCCACTGCACCCCAGGCTGAGATAATCCCCAGTATGCTCCCTGTGAGCACACACAGAATGGATCTTTGCACCGACTGAGGCTGAGATGCACGAATTTGTTTTTAAGCTGCTGCTCAATGCAGTTTTCAACACGGGTAGAAGCTGCTTGAAAATGTGACCTCATCTGTCTTATGACAGCAGAAACAAAGATAGATTGAAAATATACCACCATTGCTATGCCCTGGTGATCAAAGCCAGTTTAAATAAACACTGTTCTTTATCTGGAAAGTGCACTGGTCTCTGAATAACGATTCCTTTTACTTAACGTATTTACATTTGCTAGAACAAAATCAATACACCAGGTAAAGTAAGCTGTAACATGAACAGACAGAACTAGACCAAAATGTGAAGTATAATCATTTACCCAGGAATATACCACTTGTTCATTAAGATACCACTCACTGCAAGGAAAACAATCTTAAAAACATAGTGGATTTTAAGTGCAGCCTACATTCAGGAACACATTATGTACTGAGTTAACATTAGACAGCCTACGTCTGCTGTGAACTCAAGGAAGCATGAGTAGTTTTTGCCATTTCAAACAGCCAGTATTGCTGCAAAAAAGTGAAAATTAGTGGGCGCAATAACACATCAAGAAAGCAGTGACGTGGCAGAGTGGGTGCCACAAAGTAGTAGCTAATTATTAATTTCTGGAAAGGTTAGCATGAATCCTCTTTAGGCCACAAGCTACAGCCAACACTCACAAAGACAGATTCTGTATTAAGGAAACAAACTAAGCTGTGAGAATTATACAGTGCAGTTACAGGCATGATGCACAGATACATTTACCCTTTCATCAAGAGTGGCTGGCCTATCTAGGAAAGAACTGAGATGCTCTAGTAGAGTCTGCTCTTGAACCGGATCTGTGGTTAAACAGAAGCCTTAGTCCACATAGGTCATCTTACACACCATACTTTCATGTAGCTCAAATTAAGGAAATTAAAGATACTTACACAGCCACCAGCAAGAATTTCTGCAGCCAGTGGGACGGAGCCATCTTTACTCATAAACTTATCTCTCACAAAATCATTAACCTTAAAAAACAAACATTGATGAAAGCCAATAAATCACAAGGTTGGGGAAAATGCTCTTTTTTTGCAACTGAAAATGCAAATACATCCATGCAGTTAAAAGATACTAAACAAATCTTAGATTTTATATGATATATTAAAATTCACTATTATTTTCTTCCCAACAAAGATTTGCAACATTCAGTTTTGAATCATTGGAGAAAAATGATAACAATTGGTAATTAAATAAAATAATAATTATCAAAACTTAGCGATAAACTCATTTAAGATTTTAAAATATTCACAACATTTGCAAATTGAAGTATAGTTCTAAACAAATATCAGAACGTTCAGTAATAAGTTTTAATGCAATAGTAATTCACTTAACAGCAGTAAGTATCTTTCACATTTTAAAATGCATTTCACTAGCTTTTGTGAATAACCATTGCATTAAGATCGGCCTATCATGAGAATTCTTCAGTGTTTTCAAATCATTCAAGAAATAACAAAATTACAGAAGACAGACATTTAGGAAAAAAGGCACGCAAACAAGTTCCTTTTTTATTAACACTTCACTCCATGTTCAAATTATCTCCTGTAGTGCAAAAATTAAACATACAGGAACTACGTGAAGAAACAGAAACAAAAGCCCTCCAATCTCAATAAATAATTACTCATTCTTGCTAAGAGGTGAAACCAAAGCCCTGCACTAGTTACAAACAAGCAGACAGATGAAGAAGTTGAATAAGCTTGTTATATTTTGGAGCCAATCCAAAAATAAGTTTTCAGTGAGATTCTTAAAATACGCTTAGAAACATGTGACTTGCATGCCACTTGCAGCATTCACAAGTGAGATATAAACAGTTGCTTTGTGCAATTAAGTTTCTATCAAGCAAAAACGATGGAATGCACTTTATCAACTAGCTGACACATAAAGAATAAAAATCCTTAACAAGCTAACTGTAATTAGATGGACTTTAAAATGTGAGGAAGTGCAAGAATAATCCATTTGCAAACTTACAGTGAGTTTTATGGCCTTCTCTGGTGCTACTCCTAATAGCTGTGGTAACAGACCTGTAAGGTAGAGAAAGAGAATTCAGTGCATCAGTAACTTGGTATTAACTAAACAAATCAACAAATGTATGTAGAGATCACCACCTAGAAGCGGGCAATTTTTACAGCAATTTTGTGTTATTATATTTAATGAGAGTACTTAAACATTCCATTTTGAGAACAAACTCTGTGCTACCACTTCAAGTCACAGTAACTTCCTACATATACTGTAGTTACTTTAGCTTTCTTAAATCCGTGATATTAGCTCACGTTACACTTAAGCACCAACACAGATCTGCCAACTATGTTTCAGTATCCGTCCTACACTTACATTTATTTTCTGCATCTCCACACGAAAATGTGTGAAGACTTTCTAATAAATTCTGGAAGATACAAGATATACCTTTTTCAAAAATCATGACCGCAGAACTTTTTTTTCTGGCAACAAAAACAATGGCATTAGAAGGTAGAACCCAAGGGGACAGGAATCAAAATAATGTAAAACATTTGACCATGTACGACTGCATTCTTGAGCATACTGCCCAGCTAACTCACCAGTTCATAGAACAAATTATGCTACCTTCTTCCCAGGTATGGAATTTATTTTGTTGGAAGTGATGCAGTATAGAACTGAAAGCAAGAACCTAACTTCTCATTTCACTTGCCTGAAGTGAACAGACAGTATCATGTTTGGGCTACACAACCTCAAAACACACAGAGCTTTGCAAATAAGCCCGGGGCTAGAACAGTGTTGTAAGCGTTGCCAAGGGCACTCTTCACATCACACAGGCTAGATGCAGACCCCATTGCTTTAGAATCCTAGACAGCACCTCTGGGTACTTTCTACAGAGTCTGACATTTACAGTTCTCCAAATATGTTGGAGAAAGAGACAACAACTAACATCCCACTTCTAAGAGCTCACTTGCAGAAAAGCATTTCCCCAAAGAGCTAAAAATCAGAATAAGAAAGACATAAATGAACACGCAATGTTGTATTCTTCCATCCTGGTACCATTTATCAGCTTTATTGGCTATCAGTGATAATCTTAGCAAGTAAAAGATGGCAGAGCATAGCACTGTTTGGCTTGTGGTAGCCAAAAAGTCAGTCGTGTTTATAAACTAATGCCTTTAAAATTTTGCACTAGCAGTATTGGGATTTTTGTTTTTAAATTGTTGGAAAGAATGATTAATTTCTGGTATACACATACACCTACAATTTATCCAAGATTCGTGGAAAACCACAATTGTAAGGCTAAGTACTTGAACAAAAGAATGCAGTAGTACTAAGTTTGTGTACAGTTCCTCAAAATAAGAGATTTTGCTTTACATTTCACAATTTGAATTTCTGAGTCAGTTTTAGGTGCATTAGGTGACTTCACTGAAGGAAACATTAAGTCAACATTGTGTAATTAAATGTTACATTTTCTGCAGCACTACGAATAAAAGACTAGGATATACATTGTACAGGATATCTTTACAGCTTTAACTTTATGCAGACCAAATTATCTTTGTAAATCTTATATTAATCTAAATTTACATCTGTAGGACTTACGTGGCTTTGTACAGACATTTTGTCTAATGAATTTATATCTTCAGTGATTAAAAAGATGCTTTTGCCAGCTGCATAGGGAGGAAGAGGGACTCTGCTTGCTTCTATACCTATGTAACAAAGCTATTTCAGAGTGGTACATTTGTGGTCCAATTATCCTAACTAAATTCTTGTTATTATTTACCCTTTTGACGGGAGCTCTGAAACACTGTTGAAAGAGTTCAGAGCATGATAAAGATGGTAAGTTTTGGAAGAAGGAAAGCATATCAAGCGACACACATGAAAACGCTATTTTTCTCTTGGGGTTATCTTCACGTGCTGGGGATTTTTCAGTATTACTATGCATTAACAGCTCAGCAATATGACACATGCACAGATGTAGGACAGGGTTAGAATTATCTGACAGTGTCTTGAAGAATGTATGCTTTTATTACAGAATAACATTTTGCACATAGGCAGCCTGCTAGTATAGTATACAGCAAACAGATTATACAACCCATTTTCATATATCCAAAACTCTTGTGTAGCAATTACCACACACTACTTCATATCTGACACATCATCACACAGTGACTCTCTGGAAAGGTGAAGTTATGCGTGAGACAGAACATCAGAAACTGCATTCAGAGTTTGCAAGATCGTACAAGTTACTTTTTGAAAACAGCCTAAATACAGCCAAACAATACACACACAAAAGCTCATCCAACCCATTTGTGGTGACGGTACTGAGCAGAAATCTTACTTGGCCAAAGCATTCTTCAGTCTTCTAACAGTGAAACTTCAGTTTCACACTGTGTAATGGATGAGATTTTCCCATCACGTTAGAAAAACCCACTGTATGAAGGAGCTTCTCAGTGTAGGTTAAATATTTGAAACTATTTTGGCACGCGGTGTAGAAGTGTGAACGGAATAATGCCAAATTTTCCTATTACAGGATTCGTACAAGAAATTAGGCAATTAATTTCCAGTTGACATTTAAACACAGTTTAATGAGACTGCAAACTAGGTTTTTCTTTCAGGAATATTTTGTGCTGTGACAAAACATTACAATATTTGCTTGCACTTCCATTCTACAAAAATGGTACTTCACTGCAAATTCCAAAGGAAAGTATTGCCATGGTCTTGTATTACTTCCATGAAAGTCCATCAATAATAGTTAAATTGGATGATGAATGAATGAATTTTAAAATCTAAGATTAGAAGGCATCTGTAGTCAGTGCAGTGTTAGAAGCACCATCTGAAGAAATGAAACTAACACATTTCTCAATAGCTAATAACCATAGATAACAGAGTCTTCTACAGCCCTTTTCTCAGTCTCTAGGTAAAGTGCATTAACTAACATGCATGACTACTGAACAATTCAGTGAGCTGCATTTTATTGGTACTTAAATTTCCCATAGAAATTCCATCTAGAGTAGATGAAATAATCTCTTAATCTCACTGGTTCAGACTGTTAAACATTCTGTGACTCATTAGGGTGAACATGCAATTAAAATATTATTAAGAAATATAAATGATTTCATCAATTGGAAGGGATGTTGACTGATCAGAGATTCCAATCCTTTCTTATATTTGCATGTATATAAATACCTGTGAATTTCGGAGTACATATTCCAGATACAAGTGTAACCACAACATTAAATTATAGATATCTAAGGTGAGCATTGTTTTAAGCCATGCTGAGAAAGAGACAGACAAAAATTATATCTCAGGAAAAAAAAAAAGTGCCTAACAACACAGCATTCAAGTAGTAGATACTAAAAAATTAAAGACCCTACGGAGGTTTGTATCATATTTGCCTTTTAAAATTGAAGCATCTTCTCAGTAGAAGTGGGTTGGTTATCCTTAGAATTCCATGCTCTCTTTACATCCACAAGATGGTGTAATTTATCCTTATCTGAGACAGTGGTTTAGAACATGGTGGTTTTGCCCTTTTCAAGTTTGGAATAAAATAGCAATATAAGGAAATACATCAGTTCACTTTATTGGATGGAACTACGCATCTTGTATTAAAAATATCCTTTGAAATGGCTCAGTTCAGAGAAGGATTTGTAACTCCTGCTTGCTTTCTTGCAGTGTGGTATGGCAAACAGACCACCACTACAAATCTTTACATGTTTTTTGTTGTTCTAAAACAAAGGTCTTGCATTACTGTTCTGTTAAGTAGTAGGAGAATTCTATCAGATACTGCTCCCTTCTCCAGCAGGATCAAAAAAAAAATAAAAAGTAACACCATGTAAGAAAGAGTACCAGTGAGCAGCAAGAGTGGTTTACTAGTTTGTCTTACCCAGCAAAACATTTTAGACCAGAATTAGATGACTCTTACCTTAACTTTACTGCATGACATTGGGTAAATACACTGATCTATCTATAAAATGTTTATTTAAATTTTCTTGCCCTTTCAAGCTTAGTTGGAAACCTTCGTTCTGTACTTGCCTGCTCAACCTTCCCCAGTGTGATCTCCTCAAAAATCATGTAATGGAAATCAGGCAATTATGGGAATGCACAGAGAACGTGTCACATCTCTTAAGGCTCCTTCACCACTTTACTCTTTTAAAAGAGAAGTTAAATCAGGCTGCCCTGTAGGTAGTGAATGTGCACAAATGCAGGTTTCAGCTTCTGAAATGGTGTTCTTTTCTATTGCACAATTTCTCCTATATAATCCAGAAATGAGATTATTGCCCAAGGTTTAGAAGTTCAGCTGTACCAAACTGGTACTTGGTCTGGGATTTCACTATTCAGTACTCCTGAGAAGACTGAAAAGTAGTAAAGGGGACAGAGAATGGAAAGATCAGCAATGCAGATGGAAACTTCAAAAGTTGACTGAATTTGGCAATGAAAAATCATTTTAAAAATATGACAAACAAATGGAGTCAAAATCCACATTTTGACATTTCTGATTTTTTTTTCCAGGCAAAAAGTCACTATACCTCAGAATTTATATATGACAGGAGTGAAGACTTGTGGAATTCTACATGTTTATTCTTTCAAGATAACGGAAGATGGAATACATTTGCAGGGAATATATTCTGTTTTTTTGCTGTATTTTTTTTTCTTTTATGATCACGACTGCTATAAACCCTTACAAAATAGAAACCCTGTCAATACTCCTTATTAAATTACTAAGCCTACTAAAAAAAACTGCCTTAATCACATTTAGTCTTCCACTCCTCATTCCTGACTCAACTGTTTTTAGAAATTTGTTTTCTTTATTATATACATCTTATTTTCAAAAGCCTAAAAGGAGTTTTTAAGCTAGATTGCTAAAAATGAAATAAATAATGCAAATTTCAAATCCACCCCAACAAACATCACAGATGGGAGAGAAACATCTTCAATAATTCAGATAGTAGAAGTATAAGTCAATTTATCTCTTTGACAGAGAAGAACTAGTCTTATGAAGTAGTTAATGATTCTTTTAACTACCTCTGACTTACATCACTGATGTCACAATTGTGACAAGGGGAAAATTAAAACAAACAAACAAACAACAAAAAAACAACAAACAACTGTCATCTGACTGTAGGTACTTATTTAAAATGTCCAAAATGAGAATGATTTAGACCTCAGACAGAGCAAGTGAGCTTTCAGAACTTTGTCCATTTACAATAGAGGGAGAATGGAACAATTAATTTCACAGCTTGGGAGTAATGGCTACATATAGTAAGCTAAGTTGATCCCAGCTCATCTCTCTGGCTGACTCAACACTGACAAGCTTGGAAGAGGTATACATAAAACTTCATCAATTTCCAATGATCAGTGAAGCACATGGAAATGGTTTGGAGAGACCTGATTTGTCATATAAAATACCAAAAAGGAGATCTAGTTAATAACAAGGGACTATATTTTCTCTACAGATGCTTTTAATAGAAAGACAATAGATGAGAAAGGACATTAAAACAAAAACAAACAGAGGATGATTTGTCTTAACTTTTTACCAAACAAAATTTTCTTGGTGCTAAGGACTGCTAAGGAGATGAAAACTTGACTAAAGATATACTTTTTGCTACAGGAAATTGCAATTCTTGCCCTGTTGCAGATGGAAAGATCCCACAGAAGTGTTCTCATTACAGTGATGTTTTAGTTATCAATAAGTTCACAACCATCCAGCTAGAAAGGGAATGCAAATTAATGCAAGAGTATAAATAAAGAAAAAGTACAAATCAGACAAAACTGAAGTACTAACAAAATTGGCTTAAAAATTCAGTTTTCCTGAATTCTTCACATACTAATAGTATATGCCACCTTTCAAACTTACCTCTATAAAGCCCAAAGAAACCTTCATAGCGAAGCACTTTCTTGAAGCAATCAAAGCTGTTTTTATACATAAGCTCTCCCACAAAAGATCCTGTAGAGCGCTGGTTTTGCATACGAGTTTTTACCAAGTCAATTGGGTAGACTGCAGTGGCTCCAACAGCTGCAAATAAAAATCAAGCTATATGAAAACAGTGATTTTGCATTTGTGGTGTTTGATTGCAACTATCATCTTCCACATATATATCTCAGTGCTCAGATGTATCTTTTTTCTCAATATCATGTTCTGGATACAACTAACTACCACATATAATTTCAACCAAAAGCATTTCTTGACGCTATTTCATTATTAACCTGATTCTTCTGAAACTGCTTTGGTGACAAATTAAGTAGAAATACCACCAGCAAACTCCAATTGCTCATAAATTCCAAAACTACTGTAGACCAGATGATCTCTTCCACTGCCATCTTATAGGCGTGACATTGATTAGAAAGGGATTTCAAGGCAAAGATGGGAAAGTCTTCCACAAAGAAGGGGAAGTGGGAAAGGGGAAAATGTACAAAAGGAAAAACAGTGAAGACGAATACTCCTTTGCTCAGCCATGACTAACCTCCAGCAACTGAACCAAGGGCAAACCTGTACGCTGATTCTGCAATCTGGATGAGGACTGGTCGAGACACATCACCTGGAGCTTTCTGTCAAGACAGGATGAAAAATAAAAGGGAGGAAAAGTAAAATAATCAGAGTACTGCATTTCTTAAGAGAATATCTCAGGATCAGAAAGTCTATCAATACTTAGTAGAAATCCCAGAATGCACTGGAGAATTTGTCTTTATAATAAAATGTCTTATCCACGCATTTCCAAGCGTCACATAGCATAGCCTCTTCTGTTTGGGATAGAAAAAACAAGAAAAACTGATGGTACAAGAAATTATACAACTCCAAAATCAAGAACTCAAATTCATACCTAACAGGGCACACATTATGCCTTATGTCATGAATTTTCTACAGCTACAAGCAGCTCCAGTTTGGAATTTCTTTCTAGCATGGATAAAATAGGTATCCCTATTATTTCTCAGGCTATCAAAGCACATATGCAAGCATTTGCTAAAGGACAGTGAGATTCCATAAAGCACTCCTACAATTTCATTTGCTCACAGTCCATGAGTTCAGATTCAACTTAAAGAAAAGCAAATTTCAGAAGTGCTTGAAATTTAAAATCACTAGGTAATGAAGGAAAATAATGAGTGTAACAAAATTATGCAGAGGCCTTACATCTCCTACAATAACAGTTTTATAATCCCACTTTATTATGATACTAAGAGACAGCGTCCCCAAAGCAAAAATGGAAGAAGTTTTCCCTTTCACAATTGCATTTTACTGCCACCTATTGTAACTTATGTTACTTGATATTCAGACCAAGCTTTTAAATCCTTTAGGAGTCTTCTAGGAATAGATGGTCAATTTTTACAAGTCTACTCATCTGAATTCACCCAGCATAGTCAACATTTAGTCACCGCTCAAACTCACAAAAAACCGCCATGCTAGATACCGTCTTAGAGTTGCAGTGGGGTTGTCCAAGTGTAGGGGAAGGAGGAGAAGAAGAAAGAGAAGCAAAGGAGATGCATGTGTATACACATACACACACAGGCCTGGCTTACAGCCTGGTAGCCCTAAAAATGTAGCTTGCATCAACCCATTGTGGTCAAACTGGCGTCTCCACACAGACCCAGAGTAGGAAAAAAAACAACAAAAAAAACCCCACGGTTTCACAAGACACAAAGTCAAGACTGTCTTAAAATAGAGACAGAGAGAAACAGAGATGGTTAGTTTTAAATCTATCTGTATAGAAACTTGTATCATTAAAAAATATAACATATGCTACAATGACATGAAAACTAAAAGCTCAGTAAGTTTGATATTTAAAGAACATTCCTGTTTCATTTTGCCTCTAACAGAACAAAAGTTCATTTTGTTAGACCACCAGGAGAAAGTCAATATCCTTCGGGCTTTGGTTATATAGTGAATATTTATGATTTTACTCAAACTGATGGTATGCTAAACATAATCCCTCCTATTTTCATACTCAGCAGAGCATTGAGCAAAGCAGAGGATACTCTGAAACCTTGAACCTGTGTGCATTTTCAGAACAAGGGTTGCCATTTAATATGCTAAATGCTGAATTTACTATCGATACTCAAGCAGGAAGTCTTTCCTCATTAAAAAGAACAGAGAGCAACAGAATCATGAAACATAAACAATTTAATTAGGTATACATCTAATATTTACTGAATGGCTGGATTACACTCATATATTTTTATCTTTCCAAAGTAAATTACATTTAACCAGTCAAAATGCATCCCAAGAGAAATGGGCACAGAGATGAGAAAAAAAAGGCATGATGCATCTTAAAAACTGAATTCTAACAAGAAGATACACCTCACAGATACTGTAGAGTAACTCAGTAATCTGAGAACACAGAAGGATGTAGGCTCTCTCTCAAACACCGGAACCAGAACACAATACATAATAGCGTCTTACTGGTTCCTTTTCTTACCTGTCTCTGAGCCTCAGCCAGGTTGTAGGGCAACGTTCCTTCCTCCAGAGGAGCAATTCTTTCAATGTCAGCTAATGTCATACGCCTGAGGAAATTAATTCAGCTTAGCAACTGCTAAGAGATGTGTTTTTGGATCACAAGGAGTTATCTGCATTTGACCACTATACCACACCCTTCTGTTCCCTACCACCACCTCCCCCTCCTTCAGAAAACATGAGAGGAGGAAGGGAAAAAGGGAAGGATAGACAATTCTTCACTTACCCCCGTGGCTCATATAAATCTGCTAACTGAAACAAGATGTCTACTTCCATGGGTGTAACCTGACCAAACTTCTGAGCTGCCAGAACAAACTCCTCTGCAAGAGAATAGAAATACAGAAGAGAAACAAAAATTGTCAAACCAGATACAAGTAATCCAGAGTACCTTACGCTTAGTTTGTATTAAGCAGAAGATGCTAATAGTGGAAAAGAAAAAGAGAAAGGGAAGGAAAAGAAGTGACCCACCATAAAAGGGTTCCTGCCACTATATAAATGTATGTTTGAAATGGTATATCCACCATGTAAACAAGTACTACTCTCTGGTCTTGAAGCTGAGTACTATCGGTAGGAGTGAGGATATTTGACATACGGTATCAATCAGTTGTGGGTCACAGGGAAAAAAAAGCAAAAGAAAAAAAATCAAGAGTTAAGAGATGTGGAACATTTTATGCATAGTCCCAGTAGGCCACATTAATGAAACTCTGGCACTGCACAGGGAATTCTCTATAAAGAGGTTAGATATAGCAGATAACATCTTGTTCCAAGCTTGTCGATCGGCTTACTGTGCTGCCAATACAAGTTTATGGAATTCTTCAACTACCCTTGAAGGTCACTTTAATAGGCAGCCAATTTGGCAGGAGTCCTAGGAAGTTTTCTTAAACTTTTAAATATCTTTACATACTTTCCTCACCCTGCCCCCACTGGCAGTTTACTGGGACCTTCTTCTGATTGAAACAAAATGAAAAACCTGGAGGGTGGACTCCAACAGGAGCGTACAAAACTGAATGGTGTGCCGAGGAATACTAACAAAGCAGGCTTTCTCTTCCTCCCATTGATTTAAAAGCATACAGAGGAGATCTTCCCCTCCACCCACCCAAAGCAAATGCCCACGGAAATTTCCAGATTGCAAACATTTATACAAACCCTTAGTGACTTCCACATCTTTTCTATTTCCAGCCAGAGTACTGTAGATCTTTCTAATGAGCTCCATGTTGTTAAGGAGAGAATTAAATCCATTAAAATAGGAAAAGCTGACCTGATGAGAAGTGGTACCACCAGCAGCCTACAATGCAGAAAGTAAAAGCAGAAAAGAGTGCTATTAAATTAAGAAAAATCTTAAAATAAAGATTTTCAAACAAAGTTATTTTTACAAGAGTGAGGGTATAAAAGGATTTTTTTTTTAAATAATGTAAAATAAAGAACACTATGAAAGATTCTTACGTTACTGAAACTAATCATGACCAGAATGTAAAACTCTCCCCATCCTACAAACCTAAACAAATACATATGCAGGATTATAACAACATAACCAGTAGTAATTTACAAAGTTCAAGTTTCAGTGCTGTTTCAGTTGGAAATGTTTTATAAGTTGGCTTATTTCTAGTAATGAGGAAATCTACTTCTACATGTAAAGTATATTACTATATAGAAAATCTCAACAAAATCAAAACATATTTTGAAAGAGGTCAACTCAAACATTTAAATTCACATGCATTTCAAGTTGTGAAAAAATAGCAGTAAGCTCTCAGGCTTGTATCAGCAGTCAAACCAAATGGAAACAACAAGGTTTGCATAGCTGCTCATTCTCAAATGAGAACCGAACTTAAGCCTTTATTTTGAAGTGGTCTTGGGCCTACACACAGAAAAAGAAACTGGATCAGTTCACTAAGTACAAGATTGATGGACTACAAAATTTCTGAAAATAATGCTTAAGCTTGTCAAAATTTAATTGACCTTGAGGCAGAATCAAAAATCTCATATGACCCAGGAAAGCTGCTAACAAGATTGGAAACAGAAGAGAGGAAGAAGGTCTGAGAAATCATTGTCAGTCCACAAGTCTTCTGGCTATGCTTTTTACTGTATGCTTCTTCCAATATTCTGCCCAGTTTGCAGTTCTCATCACTTTACATATCTCCCTGGAATTCTCTCTTACAAATCAAAGAAGAAAAGACTTCTTTAAACCTGGATAAAGCCAGACTCCAGATTACTTGGAAAGACTTGCTACAAATTCCCAAGATTAGAAACTGTGGTCAAAACCAAATGTGCCTTTTTTTTTCCCCTTTAGCGAATAATATTTAAGTTGGCCTATCACGATGTATTAGAATGTGATAGTTGTAACAGAAGTTCATGCTCTCCGAGAAACAGAGTTCATGAAAGACAAATCTTATGTGTGCTGGAAGACCATTCTTAAAAACAAAACAAAACAAAAACCTAGAGATTTTACTTGGGAGAAATGGTAGAAAATTAATTACTAAAAATTACAGAAAAACAAAAACATTTTGCTTAATGGACAACAGAAATAGAATCATGTCTAGAAAACAAGAAAACATCCAATAAAAAATAAAATGCATTTCAAGCTGACAAAAGCATACATTAAAGTGTACCAACAATCAGTCAGTAGTGAATATCCTTGGGTGATGTTGCAGTTCTTACACTGCCACAGGTGTTTGGACACTCAGAACTGAAATTGCAATGCAAGTCCTTTGAGGATGACATCCCAAATGGGATGTAAAGGGTTGGTTGTTTCTAACCCAAAATATTTGACACAGCCCACTATAAAAGAATGACCAGAAATAGTCAGGTAAACTCCACATTTGTAGGCCCCACAATAGCCCATCTACTTGCTTTGTCTCATGTTTCAGGAAACCAGTGGAGCTGAGAATTTATATTCTGTAATGAGGGATAACTTCCATATGCATAGATAATTTTTGCTGAGCTTAAAAAAATGCACCTGTAACATGGATCAGTGGTCAAACTACATAAAAAATGGATCTCAATCTTGGATTCCATGATTTCCCAATGATGCTACCAGAGCTACTCACAGCAACTAGACATTCTTCAACAAATGGTGTCAGCATGTGTGGTCGGATAGTGACCATAATGTCCCTGAAGTCCATAGCTGTGACTCTTCCAGCCTGAGTATTGTCTCGCTGCACAAAAGCTTGTTTTGCATGTTCTAATTGTATCTCCTGAAAATATACGTTAAAAAAAGTTAGCTTCAGAATTATTACCGTAACAGATTTATTTGATGCAATCCTACAAAATATCTCACACTTAAACCATGATTACATGTAATCCTTTCAATTGATACAGTATGTATAGCTCTCTGCCTTTTCCATTTGTAGCATAAATGGCCTCTGTCATTGAGCTCAGTACCAAAAACAACAGCCATGACTTCTCTGCTCTGTGGGCATTAAGTCATGCTGTTCAAACTGAGAAACAGAGGGCATACATCAACAAACCAGTAGAGGTAATCTCCCATGTGTGAACATTGAAGTGTTCCAGGATGTGCATTATCCAGTTTATTGTGTGTGTCATTACAAAACAAAATATGTTCTGTAAAACTCTTCACTGCTGGTAGAGTATGGTAAGAGATTTCTGCAATGACTTTCAATAATCCTGAAAGTACTCACTCAAAAAGCATTCTCATCTAAAATATTTTTATTTACCTATTAAAGACAATCACTGTTTAACTTAACTCTTGATATCAAGACTGTGTAAAGATTGCTTCTCCATATTTCAGCACTAGTAACAGACAGAGACCTAAAACAAGCATCATCTATTGCAACCACCTCATAACCTGTTTGTGATTCAGATGTAACGCTGAGAAATGAGAGGGCAGAAAAAAAGACTTTATATCTCCCAAAAATGTGTGTCTTTTTCTACTGTGGCCTTTGCCCTTTCTTCATAAATTACTATTAGAACACTTTGTTATCTTTTAATTAAAAGGAACAATCCTGCACAGATGGTAACTTAATAATACATATCAATGTTTTGTCTAGTTCTACTAGCTCGCTAAAACCAGAATTACATGTTGGTCATGCAGTCTGACTTACCAATCAGTATTTCTCTACCAAGTGGGACAAAACAAATCATTACCATGTCCCTCCTTCCAATTTCAAGCCTTGTAAAAGCTTCTTCACTGGAAACTCTGTGCTAAGTCTGAATGAATTTTAATAATCAGTTACTCAGGAAATGGAATCACTGCAGAAGTATGTCAGCAGTACTAGACCAAGTCTTGCAGTGGACAACGGCACTATCCTATTACTTTCACTCTATTTGCAAATACACACAAAGTCCTGTTAAGCCAAGACTTGCAGTAGTCAAGTACCAAAAGCATGATGTATTCACAGAATACAATCTCCTGAAAATTGGTATTTTTCTTACAGCAACATTTAGTGGAATTTAGAGAGAAAGGCCAAAAGCCAATCCAACAAGCATAAGTCCACATCCACAGGACGTCTACAGCCACCGCTCAGCCTTACGCTCACTCACTCCAGTCTGCAGCCACCAATGCATGCTGCCATTCAAACCATTTTTTGTCTTTTCATTTCAGTCTCCTAGCTTCTCTAATTTCAGTCTTGACTCATAATTAAAACACTATTTATTGAAACAAAAGGTATGAAGAAAACTCCTAATAACTTAAGCAGAAGGTAAAAGGGAAGGGGAGAGACAGGAAAGGACTGATCACTATTTCAACTGTGCACTTCATTCACAGAATTATTCAGAAATTTCTGCTTTTAATAAGAAATGCTTGTGAAGGTTATAATTCAAAGTGTTACAGTCTAAATTCTGTCATACTTCCTTTACATTACAGCCCCCTATGTGGACGTGTTACAACTGAGCAATCCAGCTGGATGTAGCTATGTAAGCTCCTGTCTCATTGCAATTCTGACTACAGTTTCAACAGAGTTTGAAAGCAAGAAATTCTGGGAGGTTTACAGTGTGAAGAGCACTACCATGCAAAACAACCTGTCAGCTTAAGGCAGACAGCTAATTCAGGAGGCACAGAGCTCTGAAGAGGAGTTGTGTATTAACTTCCATTCCTAACTACTCACTACTTAGTGGATGGAAACAGAAAAAATGAACATAAATATGAACAAATTAACAAAAAAAAAAAAAAGTCATCTAATGGTAGCATCACTAAAGAAAAATAAATTGAATCTACCAGAAGGACTACATGAGAAACTGAATTCTGCTTTCTTCTCTCTCTCTTTTTCTCTCTCATTCAATTTATGTTAACCACTGAAGTTGCTGGCAGTCCCACGCTGGCAGAATTCAGCACTAAAATGCAATAAAAACCCTGGCACACCACTTGCAGAACACAAGTCCAGCCTGCTACCACCTGTGCACATCAGCCTGCAAGCTGGGAGCTATGTCTCCCTGTTGGTAGGACCTGGGGTGGGGGTAATGTCATAGCCACAGAAGGAAAGCAGGGCTCACATTCCAGAGACACATGTGAAGGGCATGTTTGTTGTCATCACCCAGATAATTACAAAAAGGCCGTTAGTACTACAATCAAGTAGGAGTCAAACGATCTCATTCTTCCCTTGCTTATGCGATTTCTTTCCATCTTCTTGGTACATGTGGAACTAACTAGAGAGGATTATCCCACATGCTCAAAGTGATCCAGGACACAGTGCTTAGCTGCAAAAAGACAGCAAGACAAAGGTCTGAATAGGGTGAGGTCAGCCTTCCATAGTTCTCTATCCACATCTTCTCTTTAGTTCAGAAATGAAATGGCTTAAGCAGACCGCAAATGGCTACTGAAGGCTCATCCCACCTTCATGGTAAGGTAGGCTCTCTTAGGCTACTTAGGTTGTTTTGAGCTGAGCAAAGCACTGTTTTGTTCCAGTTGCACACACAGAAGGAAGCATAAGGACCTTCTGTTATATAACATTCCCAAGAGGTGAACAACACACTGATGTACATGTGTGAGAATTTTCAGATTCATTATATGGAAACAAGACTCAGTCTCATAACTAAATATCTCATACAAAATCTGCCACAAAACAGGCAGATGTCACTCCTTTAATAACTATATATTGTATACCAACACAATAAATTCCTTAAAGTGTTTAGCACAAAAGAAAGGCCATCTGTTCCATCGGACTCTGAAAGTTAAGACACTTCACAGCATGATTAACTGTGCTTCAAAATGAGGCTCAGCAGCTACTAGCAATTTATCAGGGAAATTTGATGAGATATTCTTAACTCTACCTATGCTGTGTACATGCAGTCATATAAAAAATGCCACCTTAAAATAAACCGAAAAAATAAAGCAAATCTGTAACATCTAGAGACGCTCCACAATCTCCAGAAACATTTGTTTCACCTATTTCTGTCCAATATTGCTTACCGAGACAGATCATGTTTAAAAAAGAATACAATCCTCATTGCTTTGCATTATGAATTACACATTCTAAAGAATTTTCTCTGACTAGATTTTTTGTAAACCTAGATATACTCAAGCAGTGCAGTTTCTCCTTTGATGATGCAAGTCCAAAATTCCCTCAGCTCGAGTAAGACTGTGAAAAATTAATTTGCACATCATGGTAGGCATGCTGGCACCAGAACGTTTGTGAAATTATTTTCCATCTAGACATTTTATCTGAGCTTTCAGTTACAGCTCATTATAAACTTCATTACTTTCCAGTTAGATAGAAACTATGCTCGGGTTCCATTCCAATGGATCTACAAGGCATCAGATGCAGCACAGTCCTTTCTGTTGGAGTAGATCCTTGGGTGTCAATTATAAAGAGTACTACTTCATCAACTAATATGCTAGGCATGAATAAATTCCCAGATAATGTGGAAATTGAATTAGCAAGTCCACATAGAAGCATACATTAAAATCCATTCTGCAGAATACATTTCACACGCTGGGAAAGGGGCCAATGTTACGCTTCATGAAGCAGACTTGTCATTTAAGTGATAATGGAACATGACTATATCCAAACAGATACAGATGTGACTGATATGTAGCAGAGATATCTGGGCTAATTTTAAGCTAGCAAAATTAGAAGCAGGGAAAAACAACACACCTTGAGCTCACAGTTGATGCAGATAGATTGTTAATGCGTATTCAAGCTAAGTACCTCAGAGGCTATACTTTTGGACACCTCACTGTTACTGTAGAAAAAAAAAAGGGATGACTGGATATATATACCCAGAATCACAACCAAAAACCCTTCTTATTTAAAGCCAGAAGAGATCTGTCTTGCGCATGGATTAAATATAGTAATGTTCCTTTCCAAGTAGTTTCAGCTTTGCCAGAAGTAATGATTAGCCCAAACATTACAACAGATAATGAATATGTAACAACTTTATGTGGCATAATAGGATCCAACATGAATGAATTTGACTCTGTGTGCATCGTTTCGTTAGAAGTGGCAAATTACATTGTACTTACAAAGCAGTACCTGAAGTGCCTTACAGAACCATCTGGTCCACATTAAGAGCAATGTAAAGAGCATTCATAAATCAGGAATGCAGAGAGGTAATCTGCTATCCACTGTGTTCTCCTGCTGTCTAAGGTGCAAGGTCTAGACATCAGAACAAGGGGACTGACTGACTCATGCACACGCAGAATGTCAGAAAGGCTGAGTACCAAAGGTTACATAACTTAAAGGGAGATTTATATATCTCTGTATATTAACTCTCCAATTTATGCTGAGAGTCATTTCTGTGCCCAAACTTCACTGTATAATATAATGCTGCAAAGCAAGAGTCAGTAAGGAAATGTGTTTCAAAGTTTCACAGTTCTAGAAAATTAGTAAACAGATGTACCCAATCTGTGACTGACTGAGCATCCTAACAAACTGTACAGATAACAGTCAGCTTTGTTTCAGCAGTTTTCAGACAATTAACTTGCTTGAAAGTCCCTGATGTCTGCATTAGTGCTGAGATCAACTTTGTAACCACCCACAGAACTTTTCCTCAATGCAACTCACCTCTCTATAGGATATCCAGAACTATCAATCTTTCTATCAATCTTACTCTCCATGTTTATGCTCATCCTTCCTCTTTCTGTCATATGGGGAACATGACCAACAGGTTTGTCTGGCTCAAGAGGACTGCTGTGTTCCAACACAGTGATGCATGTGTGTGTATGAGTTAAGGCTGATTGTAATTCATCAAAATCAAGATACGTACCCAGGGCTCATTATGCATGGAAGGAGGTACTGGAACACCAAATCATGAGATCACAGCATTACTTTTTTTTTTTTTTTTAAACAACATATTCACTCTTTTATCCCAAAGAGGTTCTAGCCTACTGTTCAGCCGCAGAATTGGTCTACCTCTTAGCTACTTTGGACTTGCAGCAGTCAATACAAAGCTTAAGGAAATACAACTTAATCATGTGATACCTGACGTCCTCTTCATACAAAATTAATTAGGCTCTGTTCTACAAAGTCAATTTGAAACATTTGTCTCAATAGCATTAGCTTAATTATTCCTCATCAAAATGATACCACCTCCTACTGTGAACTAACACACTTGTGTAAACAAGAAAAAAAGAAACCTTGCAGTCTTCAAGCAGTTTCCCATTTTAAAACTCTCCAGTGTAAATACTAATATAGGCATTAAGTATTCAGAAGGAATACAAATAAGAATCTCACGTCTTTCACCACTTCAAGAATCACTTTTCCTACTGCAGAGTATTTTTGACAGTAGTGCTGAAATGCAGATAAACTGTTTATTTTTTTACTAGCACAATATTTTGCTTTCTCTAACAGAGTACCACAAAGTGTGAATAGGCAAAAATTCCTTGTAAAAGAAAGATTGCATTTTATTCTTTATATACTTCAAGAAAAACTAGGTAGTATTTCCCTTCCTTCAATTCAAAATTTAGGAAAACAAGGAAACAAATGTGTGGAAAGGGCTTGCAGTAAAACATTATCTTATTGGACATCAACACTGAATTAAATACTAAATTAGTAAACATGCTATTTCCACATGCAAGTATTTCTTAATATCAGTCTTGTCAGTGGGTCTAAAATGTTCAATGCTGTTACATACCATACTTTGACTCATTCAATATAGGACGTTTTCAAAATCTGAGGTAGAAGTTTTTGATTTCATGTCTCCATCTACATGACTTTCTGCACGCTGACAATTAATAAAAAAAGAAAGAAACACCTGGCAAAAATCAGCTGTTTTACCATTACATTACCCTATTAATCAACAATATTAAAATCTGGCACTTCAATTGCAAAAGCCCACATGGTCTTTCTTGCAGCTTTCCTAGCAGCACAGTATTTTGCAATCTTTGAATCATTTTAATTTTGACAAACTTTATTGTACAAGACCCACCAGTAAAAACTGGGTGAACTCTGGATACGTTAGGTGTCTTTTTCTATCCTTTCCAAAATGCAGCTGTACGAACTCTGAATTCCAGTTAAATGGAATGTGCTGATGAATCGTGGTCTGGCCAAAAACTTGCTTAGCATCCTCTGGGAAGAAAAGAAAAACGTTAATAATAAAATAGCAATAGAGATGAGCATATATTTATACAAGATAAACAATCACAATATTTTTTAACCTGAAAGCAATACTGTTTCATATGAATCAGTAACATATTGCAAAGAAAACCTAATTTTCTTTATTAACCAAAATCATGGTAAATGAAAAGTTTTGAAACCTTCATAAATACAATCTCTTGGATAGTCTTATTCGTGGAGTAGCCCAGCATATGATCAGAAGAGACTCAACTAAATATTCTAAAGTTTCAAAGTGAAGCAAGACAGGATTAAAAGATAATTTATAAAAAGTTGGCCAAAGCTAACTAATATTCAACATAATCTTTTCTAACTGGTAACAACAAATGATCTTTTGTATTATTCTAAGAGTTGTCCACATTCAAACAAAGCAGTTTACTACAACACCAGCATTCAAGATCCACTTTTCTGCAGTTATCTTACAGGAATAATCACATGTGGATCAGGGGATGAAGGGACATGGCAGATAGAACACAATCCTATCACAACTTTCAACAAACAGACCCTGCTTTGTTAAGAGGTGCAGCGTGATAAAGTTTGTTAAACTACACCTTAATGCAAGGTTGATAGTTTAGCCTTGCAACCTAACTGAACTATCAGTTATTATGGGCTTAACAGATTTTCTGGTAGTACATTGCATTTTTGGTGAACAAATGCTGTTTGAAAGTCATCAATTTGTATAATCAGCTGTAAGGGCAGTATGTTGCTGGAATTGGACTGTACATATTTTAAGTCACAAAAACAGCAACAAGATCTGAGGAAGTACCTGCCTCTTAGACAGGTCTCTCCCACAGTGAAGCCCACTTCAATGCAAGAGCAGAAGTCATCTCAGCCAAAAACAAATGGCAAACACATCTGTCAAAGACAAGCTCAAAGGTTCCCAGCTGCTGAATACCTTCCTAATATCTGCATGAGCCCCCTAGCAAAGTCAGCCAGGAGCCAGCTCTCATCTCCTGCTTGCTCCTGCAGGCACGGAGAGCTGGTTCCCAGGAGACACTCCTTACCCACAGAGAGGGCCAGGAGGTGCCTTCCCGCTCCCTTCACACTTTGCAGAAGACCAGGAACCCAAACTCTCGGCTCCTGTCTGTCTGTGAACAGGAGAGCTGGATGCCAGTTCCCAGGCGTGACCAGGGCCTGGAGGCAAGGAAAGCAGCACGGCTTTGTGCAGGCCTGCCTGCAGAAGAAGCTGGAAGCTACCTCCTTGGAGCCAGCTCCCCTCAAGGCCTAGGCGCTGTCTTCCAGCTCACCTCAGCACCACAAGCAAAGTGGGAGCCAACTCCTTGGAGCCATGAGGTCTTGCCTCCTGCGAAGCATGAGTTCTGGCTCAGTCTGTGACAGTCAAGCACAACAGCTCTGCTGGCCTGGGGAAACCCAGCCAGGAGAAAATTCCCCACTTTAAGCCAAAGAAGAGGTGAGAGCCAGGACAGAACGGCTCAGAAACATTAAGCTGTCAGAAAGTGTCTAAGTTAACGAAGGCCAGAGTTGCACAAAAAAAGTGTTTCTGAGGCTGTGAAAGAGGCAAGTGTCCTGCTGCAAAGGCCACACAGACCCAAACTCACTGTGGTTGGTACTACCTGCAATGATTGCTTCTTCTAAAGTGAGGAGGCTAGGAATCATGGAGAGAGCATAGGTGATACTGCAGACATCTTCACATCTCAATAAAGTCACCTGTTTCATTTTTAAGAAGAAATCATCCACTGAACCCTGGAATCAGTAGTTAAAGAACAAGTTGTATTTAACCTACAAACAGAAAAACTGACCCTTGTTAACCACAAATTGTTAAAATTCAAATCTTTGGGCCCTAAAATCTGATGAGAATTTTTTCTGAGAAATTTTGTGCCCCCAGGACAGCATTGTTCATTCACGTCTTCAATATCCATTACAACAGGCTCGGATCTTGTCAGCCATCATTCTCCAAACACAAAATTCTGCTCTCAAGTCAACTGAGAGGAAAAGTTGTGCAGTTCAGAGTGAGGTACCGTCCCACTACTGAACGTCTTTTATTTAGGATGCTTCCTATTCATATAGCCTAAAGCACAAGTCACGTGTTGTTGGAGATTACCTTCCCGCTTTCTGTTGACCTTTTTCCACTATCATAACATATATATCATACCATAATCAAATAATAGGAAGTGAAAAAAATGGTAATTCCCAATTAAGAAAAAAAAAAATATTAATATTGGCACTACAAGTAGCAAAAGGAACTTAAGCAAAGGAACTAAAAACCTGATCAAGTCTGATAAATCCCAGTGGAGATGAAAACAAAATGACTTTGACAGGCTTTGCAGTGAGTCCTATTTGACCACCTGAAACTACACTCTTCCACAAGGTTGAGTGCACCACCGAGTTCTGCAGGCTCTTCCCTCTGTTCCTACCCAGCCCAACAGCTGTAGGAGAAAGAACTGACAGAAGCCTCAAACTCCCCACATGGACACTTTTGTCTGCCCGCCCCTCTCGGCAACTCTGACCCACTGACTCTTTACAAGGCATGAACCTACCTTGTTGCTATATATGGGCTGGTGATAGCTGGACTCGTGGCTGAGCTTGGCCACTGCCAGCAGATCTGCTTTGCTCTCCTTACTCAGGCAGCATGAGACAGCGCCCCTCAGAACTGAGGTCTCTGCCTGGGCCTGTCCGCCCTCACGTCACCTTCCCTTTATTGAGGGCTCACAGCAAGCTGCCCTTGCTGCTCCTTGTAACAACAAAAAAAGTATGATGAACTTGTGAAAAACCATGTGTGTATACAGACAAGTTCACACAAAAAGGCTGCTCTGAAAGTCATGCCTCCTATTTTATTACATTGGCCTACGACGTCAGAGGCAGATGTTGGTATGGCAATAGAGGTCGAATCTTCCTACTGAAACTCTGCTACATTTTGTTGCTGTGCTACAGGTGGCAGCAGAGGGGCAGTCTGACTGAATACCTCCATGTGGAAAAAATGGCACCCACTGACATTCATCAACGTTTGTTGAACATTCATGGAGACCAAACAGTGGATGTGAGCACAGTGGTGCATTTCAGCAGTGGTGACAGCGGGTCATCTCAGCTGCAGCAGACTTTTATGAGCATGGCACGTAGGGTCTTGTTCATCTGGTGAAAATTTCACTGGTGAAAATGCATAGCTAATGGTTGTGACTACTGAAAAATAGTATTTTATAGCTGAGATTTTGCTCTATCAGATAGTGTTACCAAATAGCAATAGTTTGTATTATCTTCTTATACTGAAATTGTTGATCCAAGGTTTGGGATAGTTGGATTTTTTTCCCCTCTGACTTACTACAGTGACCTTCAAACATGTAGCATAGAGTTTATTTCTATCCTTCCATGGTCTGGAACAAAGACTGGTCAATAAATACGATGTTTTATTTTGGAAGACATAAGATCACATCTTAACTGCTCAGCTAAGATGAAAAATAATGATTTCCTTATTGACAGTGCAAGTATTTGACTGAGTTGTCCATCCATACCCATTCACCCAGAAGAGTATAATACTCTGGAGGAACAAGTGTCATAATCACCTCCTTCATCCTGCCACTGCTTTGTCAAGAAAACAGGTTAAAATAGTTTTATAATTGGCATATTGCAAATAGTTTGATTACTACGGATTGCAAAGGAAAAGTACTCATCCCTCTAACATCCCTTTGCAAAAAAATAAGATCAGAACAGCTGACACAGGCACCTTTTTGCACAGGTTTGAAACCCTGGAATAGTACAGTAACACTGTATTTTTCTGCCTCTTGATTCCTTGCAAAACATGGACTACAATCTATTCCATAATTCCAAATTAAAATAAAATTTAAAAGAGATTCTTTCCTTCTTAAAATACTACTAGAAACATATCTGGCAGAACTCTCAAGCTGAAGCTGGCACAATAGAAACCGAGCACATAATTTGAAGATAATGGGATTGTATTACATGACTCAAGAAGGATGGAGGGTTAATCTGAAAAAATACAGCAGCTTAGGTCAGTGCAATTTATCTGCACTCTGTCATGCAGTATGGCTCCTGTTTTAAAATAGATTCATTCAGAAGAGTGTAAAACCTTGCATTAACACAACCCATCTATTTAGACTAACATCAATTTCACCTGCATTTGAAAAGTGCAGCTATACATACACATTTGCGTATAAACAACTTTTTTTTTTTTATTTTTAAACACAACTGAGTTCACTTCTTTTGTTAAATTTGTGTGTTTGTATGCATATAGAATCACAGGACCATAGAATCACTTCAGTTTGAAGGGACTCTTTTAAAGGTCATCTAGTCCAACTGCCCTACAATGAACAGGGACACCTACAGCTAGATCAGGTTGCTCAGAGCCCCATCCAGCCTGATCTTGAATGCCACCAGGGACAGGGCATCCACCACCAATCTGGGCAATCTGTGCCAGTGTTGCACCACCCTTAGTGTAAAAAAAACATCCTCCTTATAACCAATCTAAATCTCTCCTCTGTTAGTTTGAAACCATCTCTCCTGTGTGCTATCACCACAAACCCTGTTAAAGAGTCTTTCTCCTTCCTTCTTACAGCCTCCCTTTAGACACTGAGAGGTAAGTGGTAGCTTATTCTTTTTTAATAGAACTAGTTACTCCAAATTCAGAGAAAATCCCCAAAGACAAAATCAAACTAAAACAATAAAATGACAGTATTAGCCAATTTAGCTATGTTGAGCTAGTACAGCTGTGGACTAGTGCTGAATTGTAATGGACAAGATGGGGTTTTGCTGCTTGTGTTAAGTGCTGCTTATACGTAACCAAAGCTGTTGTATCAAATTCAATGTCCTCATTTCCATATGGTAAGTGAAATCATTATCTGGACTCATTTCTGTTACCCATGTCACTGAGATGTTAAAAGCACAGAACTTTCAGAATCCAGACTGACTCAACAGCTTTCTTGACACTTGGCAGAGCTGACTTTTCTGTAGTTTGTCCAGAAATACCAACTTACTTCAGAGTTCACGTGATGTTTCAAACAGCAGTTTAATACACCAACCAAAGTGATAAAAGAAAACTCCTGGCTTGGAGAAATTACCCTAAAAGAGCATAGAAGTTATTACACTTTACACTCCAATACAGACATAAGAGATCTATTTCTTTAACAGCTATTTTGCTTAGATAGATGGTATTAAAAAAATCACTTTCTTGCAAAGCATTAACATACATTTTCCTCCACTTAAATACTTCAATTTCAAATGCACCACAAAATGTACTCCCACAACAGTACTGTATTAGTATAAAACTATTTTAGTTCAATTAAAATGTCTAACTATCTACCCCCAAACCTACCTAAACTGTAATTTTCACTTCGAGCACTTCCAACATGTTATCAGTTTTGTTTTCTTTTATCAGCTTATCATATTTTATCAGCATTATCATATGCACAGGTCCTGCATTCCAAATGTTGGAAAAAAATAGTTATTAACTGCTAGGTAACAGCAGATTTTCCAATTTAGAGAACTGAAGTACACACACTATGAAAGTATGTGTACTTTGCATTCTGAAATTTCGTATTAAAATTTGTAATAACAAAGTACCTTGCCAGCTCGTAGGGCCTGCCTGAGTTTTTGCCTTCTAATTTATAATGCTAGGGCGCTTTCAAAAGGAGGTGGAAAATAAATAAATAAAATCAAGCTCAAAATAGCACACTTACGCTGCCACAGCTTAAATATATTTTGGTGTGGGAGCTTCTGGTTTCTCTCCAAATGCTGCCTAGCAATCATTCTGGGCTTTTTTTTTTTTCCTCTACAGCCTATACAGATGTGTGAAAGATGGCTAACCCTCAGCTTACTGTTAACCAAAGAGTGACCTCATACAGCTGAGATTTACTCTCACACTGGCTTTTCCCCACCTTTTCCACACCTACTTTTTTCTTTTTAAGTAACACGAAGTAGTGTCAGAAAGCACGATGTTTTAGTCATTTGAGCATATACGAATTATCCCACCAACTGGAAGTGCTCTCTGTTACCTCTGTCTTTTAAAATTGAAGCCATTATAGTCAATTGTGCAAATCTACAGTTAGCCTTTCATAAAAAGTGGATTTTTGACCCACTGAACTGGAACAGTTTCTGAGTTCTTTTGTTTCTGAGAAGATACCATACAATCCATGCATGTCAATCTGATACTGGTGTGCTACTGCATTCAGAAAACGCTCCTCATAAGCAATTTTTAAAGTTCTGAAAAATCATGGTTGTTTTGGTTGTTTTTATTTGTTTGGAATGCAAGCTTGTCATTTAAAGAAGTGCAATAAATCTCCACATGTATCAAAAAGTGGTTACCTTCACAGTGATTTATCACCTCCAGCATACAACAGATTGACATCCGGAGCAAATAATGGAAAGCAAAAGCTTACAGCGGATCCAAGGATTCTCTCATAAAATGAATTGGTTGACTCAGCAAATCTCCAGGTAGAAAGGACACTGTGCTATGACAGCATCTACTGGAGTGTCAGCACCCTTAGAGACATAACAGCAAGGAAGAAGAGCTGGAGGATGAAGTCCTTATTAAAGACTCAGATGAGAAACACACACTTTGTGTGGATTGAAGAAGCAACAAAGGCTTTACAGCACACGTGCATATGGATGAGATTAAAAACAGTATTAGTAACCAAATGTCATTCAGATGTATCAGGCAGACTTTAAAGATGACAAAAAGCAAACCAACAAACAAGAAAATAAACCAGAAAAATTCAATGCCTGGTACAATTCTAATACAAATTTCAGCATCACTGCCTTTGAGAAGAGCCATACTAACTAGAGAAAAAAATGAATGGGTTATGATTTTGTTGCCCTGCCCAAACTTTTCAACACGGGCAGAGCAATATTACAGATTAAATGTACTTTAATGAAAACATTATCATAGAGAACACACTGCTGTCTTTGTGATTCTTCCCCAGTCAAGAGATCCATGACAAACTTCAGGTTTCACCCCTCTGCTCAGCATGTGCTGAGTTTTTCATTTCTCCTCATAGCTATCCCTATTCCAACTGTTTACGCACATAACCTCAAAAACTATCAAAACACCTCTTCATGACATAGATATACATACATTTTCCAGTTCAGCTTGGCTGTGATTTTTGACTGAGATGAGCACATGTACTGCTCTGCTAAATACTGCAAATATCCCAAAAAGAGGCTCTTTTCAAGAGTACCATTACGCTCAGCAGTTAAGATTCTGGATCCAAGCATGTCTGCTTCTTCTGTCCTCCTTGGATGTCAAGGGGAAGTAACATGAATTTATACACAGACTATTACATATTCGGCTTACAGAAAAGTGTTTTTAACATTTTTTCAAGATGCAAACCATTAAAAATATTTCTGCTGGAGCTGTGGACATCCATAATTTCAACTTATTGGCAACAACATTACATTTCTTTGTTACCTTTCTTGGCATCCTTAGAAGTGAGTGACAAACTGCCAGAGCCCAAAGACCACAGGCTTGGAAAGCACTAAGCCCAAGAGGGCATAAAAACTAAACTTACTCCCTTTTGCCCTGAATAATAATAATTTAAAAAAGAAAAAACAGATCACTTCTACCAAGGCAAATGTAATATACTGAATAACTACAATAAAATATTATCTTACCTTTTCTATGAATTACAATCAGCAGGACAGTTGGGGATTAATGCACACAGTGTACAAAGACAGGCTGAAGGAATGGGGTTTTCTAAGCCTGATGGAGGGCAGGCTAAGAGAGGACCTCTTTTGTTTCTGAGAAGATACCATACAATCCATGCATGTCAATCTGATACTGGTGTGCTACTGCCTTCAGAAAACGCTCCTCATAAGCAATAGCTCTCCACAGCTACATGAGATGAGGGTTTAGGGAAGGCCAAAAAACAACGGAAGCAAGCTGGAGCGTGGACGCTCCCAACTATGCATCATAAACTCTTTTTTCAACCATCATGATGGTCAAACACTGGAAGACACTGGCTCATAGAAGCTGCAGGGTCTCTATTCTCAGAGATATTTAAAACCTCCATTGGACACAGCCGTCAAAGCTAGTTGGTCTTGCTGGCCCTTGAAAAAAACTGTCACTTTCAACCTGAACTAGCTAGTGATTCTGTGACCATCCCTTGTTTTTTGCACATGAGATATGCTCAGTCTTCAATCAGCTATCTGTCAGTAGGCTATTTTAATTGAAAAAGACAAAATGCGAACAAGAAAGATTAAACCAAAATACAAAATATCAGTTAAAGGTGACTTAGAAAATTCATTTGTATCCCTAGACCCAATGAAACACTAATGCATGAAAAGATGGAACTTCCCCTGGTATTTAAAAAGACAGGTTCGCTTGGTAATATGCTTTGTTTTAACTGAAGATGCCTTTATGGAAGTCTGCCTAGTTACGTAACATGTTAGATAAAAGAAAACAAAATAAGAGAAACCTGCCAAGCTGACATACGTTTAGAAATTAAATTCTATGAAAATAGTGTTAAGTAGAGTTCAAAGGTTGCTCAGAAGAATACATATACTTGCAAACCTTCCCTAAATACTCTTTTTAGAAACAGACATATCTGTGCAAAACGCAGTGGAAACAACAAAAGATATTAGGGACTAAACACAGTTTACACCTGTAACACTGCAGTAGGTAACGCTGCTGTTGGGATCATCATATGTTGGCAACCATCAGTTATAAACCAACAGATGTTTCCTTGTGTAGTGTAAACTAGCACATCATGAGCTACAGAACGTTTCAAACTAATTTGAACCAGCAACAGAAACCTCACTGAGGATTACTGAATATTGCCATTCAACAAATGATCAAAATTTAGAGCCTCAGCAATTTACGCTGGTAGTTCAGATTTCACTTTTCTTTGCTTTACATGGTTTTGAGTGTACTGAGCTGGACACTGGCAAGCCAGGTATTGCATAAGCAATTATAAATCCCATAAGAAGAGCCAGGTCATATCAAGCAAAGCATAAATAATCCTCTGTAACAAGAGCAAGCAGGTTCACAAAATCTGAACCTAATCCTAGTTAGGAAAGCAACCATTAGACTCCTGTAATAATTCTTAACATGTTGAAAGAGTCAGAGCATTATTACAGAGCAAAACCTCCGAAGATCATCAGAAGAGCTGTATACATAAACCTCAGTTAGGAGCTATATGTTTTTACAGTTTACAAACAAGCGTTCAGGCAATTCAAGTAACATATGCAAACAGGAGTGCTTAGTGAGATGCATCATTAATTTATTCATTCCTCTAAGAAATGTGTACTGCTATAATTAATAACAGAAGCAGAGATACACAATAGCTGCTGTCTACACGTTAATAGAGTTCTGTTATGAGACAAAAACAGACACATTGCTCAGCTCCACAGTTGTTAAGATAAGCAACAATTTAGAGTTTGGGTTCTCTATTCCCTCTTTTTTTGCTGTTTGGGGTGGTTTCTGTTGCTTTTTCCTTTTCAGTGAAAAGACCAACTTGTTTTAAGGCATATTCGTATTTCCCAAAGCAGCACCACACAGCATCCATTTTGAAACAGCTTCAGTTTGAATTAGAAAACTTAGAAAAATAAATAAATAAACTGGAAAACCACACACTGCACCACAGCTGCATTTCAAAAATTACGAGAGAGTAAGAATTTTTGCTTGGTGGGAAAATTTACTTCAAAACAAATCAATGAACATCTTTAACACAGGGTTTAGTGCTGGTTGTCAGCACAGTCTCAGGCAATCACTTTCGTTTTTCTACCTTTCCTTTCTCTATGAGAAAAACCAATGTGGACAAGGTTCCTTTTGGTTCATTAGGGCTGTGAAAACCTGTATACGAGAAAGTTCCAGTCCACAGATATCACTTCTGTATTATTCACTGCTCAGAATTGTTACCTGTCATCATTTCATTTATCTATTCAAAATTAAAGATGAAGGTTAAGACAACTTAGTTTTTAAACACTGACATTTTTACCCAAGCTTCTCATGGTTCTTTTTAAATACCATCTAGTAAAGCATTTCAAAGGGCTCTCCTTCTTTAATGAGGCATTAAAATACAGTCATACGACAAAAAAGCAACTCTACTAAGTCTCTTAAACCCCTGGACTTATATTATCAGCTTTTATGTGCCTGTCAACACTCAACAGTAAGAAGCAATGGTTTGCTCTTTGCCTCAAATTTAAAAGCCAGCTAAACTTCCTCCCACTTTCCTGCTGAGAGCTTTAACTCCTTGCAAACTCTCAAAGCTTTGACACTTCAGCAGCAGATAAATCTACAATATGATGCAACAGCCAGGTGTAGACTGAGTCAGCCACTGGCTACTAATTTACTCTTGACCATTTCATTCATCTCACTGAAGTAATAAACTAGAAATACTTTCCAGCCTGCCCCACCTCTACCACATATACATACTGCTTGCAGATCAGACCTCTGAAATAGATGCCAGCTCTGTCAAAAGAACTATATACAGTTAACTTGTAAGTTGAAACATTTGAAACATTTGAAATTGTACAGATGTCAACATATGGCTAGAATGCAAAGGAATTTCCAACTCAGAAGCTAAAGCAAGAATACAGTGTTTTTCAATAAGAGTATAATATACTAAATGGTAAAACTTCTTTACTCAGAACATTTCCCTAAATATCTACAGCCTGAACGTGGCAGTCAGTATAAAAGATCACTGATGCAAAACCCATTATGAATTTGTTTTACAAAGGTATCAAGCTAAGTGCACCTGTGAAAGAATACAAATTGGATGATTTGCCTAGTGAAGTTCACAGCCGGAAAGCCCTGCATTCCATCCAGTATAAGCTAAAATATTTACACCATTTTCTCAGTACACAGAAAAACAGCGACTGCAAAGATAAGCCATGCTGTTTCTTTACAGCAGTAAAATGAGATGCACACTAAGAATGGGATCCTTGAGATATTATACATCACAGAAGCAGTGAAAAATGATCCTCTCCCTTTTCTCCTTTTCCTTTCACACTGTAATTCCACAGTACATAAAACCCCTATTTAAGTCTCCTAACCTTGATAAGGACTTGATCCTACTCTCATTCAAGTTAATGGAAAAAGATCTCATAATTAACCTCAAAGGTGCATGACTGAGGTACTGAGCAGCAAAGTTAAAGGGCAGTATTGTAATTGTTCATTTGTGAAAATGTTAGCTTTTTTCATAATGGCGAGGAAAACAACTTCTTCCTTACAATAGCAAACGTACACTAGCTTTATCTAAAGGTCAATTGGTATTGCTGAGAACGAACAACATTGAGACAGCTCTTACATCCTTCTTCTAGGGCGGAAGCTACCCAATACTGTGCAGAAGTTACAGATACTTTTTATGATTTCACAGTGGGAGAGGAAGGAATTTAAAAAAAAAAGGAAAAGAAAAAAAACATCTGAGGCTCTGCCAACGTTGGCATGCTTTCTTTTTCAAATACCTTAAATACAGCCTGGCATAAAAGTTTCTGTCATCACTAAAAAGACTTCAACGAGTTTCAAATGCCAAACAAATCCCTTGACTCACTGTGTCTAACCCCAAGGGAAGCATTTACCAGCAGGAAAAATATGAAGAAGAATGCCAAAAGTTAAAAAGTTAAGTTGGACTGATTCAGCATTCAGATCAAACAACTACAGTTCTTAGATTATTAACAAGTGCTCCAAGCAACTGGGGGCTCTGACACAGACAAGAACCTGCACATCACAGGCATTCCAGGAACACTGGTTTGTCTGCACTGGAACAAAACCATTACTAAATATGTGGACCCTCCTGATTTAAAAGCATGCTGTTTCTCGTCTCTCTGTTCATACACATGAATAATACTGTTAGGCACAAAATACTTCCTTCATCAAGGTTAGAAACAGCAGAATTCTTTTTCTGAAATTCTTTCAAATCCTTTAGCATTTACAGTCATGTTTTTAAGAGCTGTTCTAACAAGCAGTATTGCACACAGAACACACAGCTTCAACTAACTCAACAAAAAATCAAAATAATGAAAAATCAAAACAGACACAAGAAAAGACATCAAGCCTTTTCAACGGCCACAACTTCAAATGTAGATTTTTGGAGATGGTAGAAGGAAGAAAATGATGCTTCAAGGAACAGTAGTAGATCTTATCAGTTTAAATGATCTGAGAATATGCAATTGTTTTTTTCTTTTTTTTTTTTTTTTTTTAAGCTAGGTATATGTGGGGCAATACCAGCAAAAGACAAAGGGCATGTGAACCATACAGGGGAAGATGGGAAAGACAAGAGTCACCATCATCCAGCTACCTTTTATTTCAAGCTGTTTAATAAACAATTCAACAAACCTAAGGCAGATGGATAACTCTGTCCAAATGTAACAGATAAGAAGTAGAAATTTTATCCAACATAAGTATTTAGGGTCAAACAAGTCTTCCATACTTTCTGAAAAGCAGTTCAATACCTGAAGTTATTTAAGAACACTATTTTCTAATATTTCTTCCAGACAGCACCATCCTTCCTCCTAGGAGGCAGCAGATACTTCTGCAGATATCAGAAACTTCTCTGTGGTGTCTAAAATAAACAGCCTCTTACTCCTATTTTACACTGGCCTAAGTATACGTCACATTGTCTGTGCAAATACCACACCTCCAATGCATAGCTGAGTTTACTGTAGGGTAGCAATGCATTTATTGCTGAAAAGTCTCACAGACGAAAGTTTTAAGCCTTAAGAGGAAGACAGCTTGCAACACAGCCAATTTAAACAAAAAATAATTCACAGTAATTTCAGACTCAACATTCACCCATGTCCTCTGGCAACTTCTTTGTGGTTTTACAATCATTTCCTATAGCCACCTCTCACTGTTGTTCTGAAGACATGCACAAGCATGCTGGGGAAAAGAAGAAGTGACCAGTTCTCTAGAGAAAACCATGAAGAAGACCACGACCTTGAATTTGTAATATACACATGGATGTGATTTATAGAAATTCAGCCAGAATCCTACTTGGCAGAAGGATAGTTCTATTACCAATTGCTGTGTTTCCTATGGTAACAGAAGGTTAAACAGTTTGACATAAGTAGGAATTTCTAAATTGAGAGTGCACATTTAAGACCATTCTTACCAAAAGTAACTTCTCCTTTGCCAGTCTTGTCAAATAGCTGAAAGGCTACTATGAACAACGCATCTGGAGCACACAGGACTGATTCAAATGCCACAAACTCTTGGAAGGATATCAACCTAAAGGAGGAAGGAAAACGCAAGAGCTATGAAACAACTTGCTTGCAGAGACCTGAAATGCAACGTAATATAGATTACACAGAAGAATTAAGATCACAATGAGAATACATAGAAATTGTCATCAACAAGGATTAAAACTTATCCTAAAATGCCCCAATACCAACACTGTTAGCAGCCCTAACATTACTAGATGGAAACAAATTGGTCAACAAGCAATTTCTGTGCTTTGCAAATCACAACAGAACAAAAATAAGCCCATGTGCTCCATGTGGCAATGGGCCACAGCCTTCATGTCCAACTGAACTGCCCTCCTGGGAGTCCACCACATTTCATGGGCAAGATTTGAACAACCTCCCTTCAGATTCAGTGCTTCAGGCTTTCCAAAGGCAAATCCATTCAAGACCTACATATTGCCACTCACTTCTCAAGGAGCTGATCTGAATATGTTATGTTAACTAACTTATTAATCACCTCTCACAGCCCTCAAGTACTGCAAGTTGAGTCACAGATCTTCAAGCAGCAGTCTGCACATTCTTCCTCTGCCCAAGAGCACTTTATTCAAATTCATCATCATAGCCAGGTTCCCAATAAGCAAGTGCATTAGCAGAGCAGATAAAAGCAGAGGTGCCTTTCCTTAAGATTGTTAATAACTAGAAATATATAATTAGACAACTTGGCATTGTTTCCAGCAGAAGACTTGATACAGCAAAGGCCTTGAGCAGTTCCAATTTCTCCGGGTTACACCCAGGAGTTTAAATGGAGCTCAAACTCCTTTTCTTAAAGGGACAAAAGCTAACCATCCTCCTGCTTTGCTACTTTTTTAATGATTAGGTTGCACAGTTTAAAACCATCTTCAAATGTGTGGCTGCAGGGCCTGCTGGCAGTCTGAGATGTTGAAGGTCGCCCTCTCTTTGTGCAGTTCTATGGCAGTGCAGTAAGTGTGTAGCTTTAGTGGCTTCACATGGCTGCATCTTGGGGATGAAGACTTATTTCTGAGATGCACAGAATTCCACATAACAAACGATGAGAAACTCACATAAGAAAAAGAGCAAAATTTTTACTATTATTCTTTAGAAACTAACTGTAGCCTTGGGACTTCTACCCAAAATGATACTGCAGCTGGTTCAATGAGAACTTCCACTCAGTATGCAATAACAGGGAAGAACAAACTGTTTGAAGAGGCTGGAAAAGACATCCATCCCACTGAGTCATCCTGACCCATGACTGTACTGCGATTTCCAGCCACCCTGCCTTAAGGGAATTATTCTTTTAAGTCACAGAGCAGTGTGCTTGCTGTCAGCAGCCACATATCCACAGGGTAACAAAAGCTGATTTCCATGAAGAACAGGCAAATATGAAAAGATGAATACTATCAAGTAGGTACTATTAAAAAAAGCACGATTAAGAAATGGTCAAAAAAGCTGTTCTACTTTACCCCCCTCAACATACAGACACCAAATAGGAGCGAAAGAAACAGAGTCAGAAATATTCTAACAAATAATTAACTTTGGGAAGTTGTCACCATGGATCATTATGCAGCAAGAAAAATAAAGAAGAAACCTCCTCAGGTTTTCTTGATATTACATTCACAAGTAATGATGACAGCACACATATAAGCATGCCTTAAATTTTATCGGCAAAGAAGCCAATGACTTGCTACATAAGTGCACGTCATCACACAGGCAGGTTGCTAAGTCATGCAGACAATCTTCAAATGGCAAAAAACTTCCACCTCCTCCAGAGCCAAAGGGATTGGGAAAAAAAAAAAGAAGAAGAAAAAAAAAGAAGTAATTTTTCATTCAAATTTAATCCTATACATCACAACCTACACATTTTTGCATTTACACACATTCGCTGCTACTATGAAACTTGGAGGTTATAAAAGCTCTTTATTATCCATTATTATTTGTTACATACCTGACAACTTCCACAACAGTAAACAAAGAACTGAGTGCTTCTGTCCCAAAGATTATGAACAAAATAGCAGGCAACAAGACTCTAGAAAAGGATTGTTTAGAATGTAAAGTACCTGCCAACATCAATTTGATAAAGCTGCTTTCTGTGTGAAACAACAACCAACGTATGTCCTTACTAACAGATCCCAGCACACGCAGTGATCACAACACTGAAACACAGCACCTTTCCCAGCAGAATCCCAACAGAGCATATTCTATGCTGTTACACCTGGAACTGATTAACTCCAAGCGTTAACACAGCTACAAGGTTTTATACTGTTAGAAGCATTCTTTGTCAGCTCTTTCAAGTAATAAGCCCCCTCTAATAAGTCAGGGAGAGATGATGAGAATAACCTCATATTCATTTTTTAAAAGCAATTACTCATAGCCCTAGGAAGATTAAAAGTGTACAAATTGCGTGGTTCTTGCCCCACTATTAAAGAAGAGACATTAATATCTGCTGCGCCAGCTGAATTCAAATTAACCCAATTTTTACGTGTTAATTAAACCAGCTATTTTCTTCTTATTGTATTTTTGCTCTGTAAGTAGACTAGCCTGCTAGTGATTCCCAACAGATCTATTCTAACAACAATGACGTATTCATTTACTTCTATTATGACCATACAATACAGTAACTGAGCAGTAATTTTTCACAGTCAATTTCATCTGTGATTCTTAATGCTTAAAGATGCTGAAATAATGTGTACTACATAGCCATATGCTCACTTCTCTATACTGCACAAGGGTAGTTGCCTGGGTAACACATTTTCTCTCTGGTTTAGCATCACCCTTTTGGGTTTATCATAACCCTTCACTGAATACCATTAGGTGTCATTAAACAGCACATATTAACATGGACTTCAATATACTACTTAAGAGTTATTTTACCTACATAAACAAGTGCTCATTTATGTTACAAAAGCAGAGAAAAGCCTATTCATTTTAACAGTGCAAAGAGAGGAAGCCAAACTGTTTCCCAAATTTTTACTTCAGCACTGAAGATATCCTACCCAACCAGTCAAGTCTTTCTTCACCTTCATGCTCTCATTAACAGTGCCAAGATTGCAATGTTTACTCGTGAAGACTGAAACACTGATGTTTTAGAACTTATCCACAGATGAGAGCAACGTGCCAAACACAACAGACGTGTTTGGTGTGACATCACTGCTATATACTACTCTCTCCTTTCTCCCAAACTTGTTTTGGTCCTCATGCCCACAGTATCTGGACACCACACAGATGTAATGCATTTCTACCAGAGAAAGCCCACATGCAGCCATACAAAGAAAAAAAAAAAAAAACAAAAAAAAAAAACATGACCTACTGCTCTAATACATACAAATGCAGTGATGAGATTTCTTCAGAAATCAATGCATATATTTCTACTGCATCAGCAATGTGAACATGATAACATAATAGGACACAAATTGAAGCTACACCTATTATTTTATGCTGCAACCTAGGTAAACTAAGTACAGCGTAAATGGGTGCATTAGGGGATAAATTTATATTCAGTAATAACGGTAAATGCTGGTATTTCCAAGTGTTACTTTTGAATAGTTTGTCCTTTCTAAAAATAAAGCACAGAGTATTTCTCAGTAAAGTGTTAGTACAGTCCAAACAGAGATAAGGAGTAAATACTTATTTTGTTAGATAGATGTTTAGAAGTACAACAGAAGATAGAAAAGCAATACATACAGTAGGCAAGATGGCAAATGGCTCACCTGATGCTGATAGGCCTTGATAAAGCCACAGTATTTCAGGTAACTTTAAGGCTCAGATGAATCTTAATTAAGCTGCTTTTTTTTTTTTTTTTTTTTTTTTTTTTTAAGTAGGAATGAGAAACTTAAGACTATGAACCAGTCAAGGCTTTTAAATCTGTTTCATACAACCTACAGCCACGTGATAAATGGCTCTTTAAAAATCTGTGTGATTACTGACCCACTGCTTTGAAATGCTTCTCTGGCCATCAGCAAGAAAAGCACTTCCTTTCCTTAAGGAAAACCTTAAAAGACACCCCAGTAAAAGGCAAGAAGATAAGCCCACCTGCAAATATTTCTGCACCCTTAGATGGAGACAAAACTTGCTCCCATGGCAACAGATATTCACAGAATGTCAGAGTCTGCCTTTATAGGTCTTACTCTTTGTCACACCAACAGCAATTTCTGTGAAACTCTTCAATTTTTTGCCAGTGCAGGAGTTGTGCTGGAGCTACACAAGAGATTTTGTCCATGGCAACCACAGTGAGATTGCATGTAAAAAAATCTGCACATTCTCTGCTTGCAATTTTCTCATTCTAGTTCAGGTCCCTGCAAAAAAAAAACAACAAAAAAAAAAAACCCAAAAACCCACAAGAAGCAAATACCAATGTTGTGTCCACTTCATCTACCTACTCTGTTCTATTTCAATGCCACAGAATTTACAGTACCTACTAACTGCTAAAAATGTGCTAAGTATAAGAAAAGTTCATTTTCATATCCACAGTTCGCACCATGGATTTCTTCAATTCTTCAAGGGGCTAAGCAACCCCCTGCACATCTATTAGCTCTGCTAATGAGTCAGTAGCTCTCATGCCATCTGCCTGTCACCTTTATCAGTTCCAGATTTCAGTATTTCTCACTGACTACACTTGGTATCTATACATTACATCTCAGTAGAACTAGAAGAAATTAAAAAGCATTTTAGATACGTAGGTAGGAACAACCCTGGTGATTCTGGGCTCAGATTCTGCTGCGGGTTGCGTTCACCAATCTGAAGAACAGATGCTTCTTTAGAACAGAAGCAAAGATCCAATTTCTAGTAGCACATATCTTTCTAGAAATAACATAGCAGTAGAACAAAATTCACTTGCCACTGCTTTTGCAAGTCTCCTTTTTTTTCTACCAAGAATCGACACAGACTATTGAGCAGACTTTCATGACCTTATCATCATCTCTAAAACACCGACAAGCCTAGTAAAACGAGAACAAACAAAAGCAGTTTTTTGCTCTGCTTTAAAACCAGAACCTCTGGACTGCCAAGCTGGAAAGCATTCAGCAAGAGAAGGCCAACAGGTCTTGTTGCTGTTCTGAGGGGATTTCATTCCAGCAATAAGAAACAAGTGCCCCTGCTTCAGATGATCACTCTAAGAATTACTTCATGTGCCACCAGCAAAAGACACAAATGCCTGGTCACATGGCAAAAAATGCTACAGGGCCAGCTTAGCGAGACGAACACTAATCGCCTTCTGAACTTTCTCCACTTTTTTACACAGAAGTACAGCAGCTAAACAAGACGACAACCTGAATACTAAAAAAGAATCTCCAAAGTCACGATACAAACATGCAGCCAGCTATCACTGCAGCCTGGCCTGCAGAAACAATTCTTACCTGTGGCAGAAAGGAGCAATTAGAAGCTTCAACATTATACTGCAAAAATGCCCAACTCCTGCAAGATCACACCAAGTTACAAAATCCCAATCCATCAACAAGTTCACATACGCTACAGTTTTCTATTTTGCTCCCTCTGACATCAGCTTCTGCTTGTAAGGGAGGTCCAAATGAAGATAGAGATTATACTCACAGGCTTCTTATTACAAAATGGATCTGAATGTGTGCAAGCCAGAAAATGCAGTTTTACAGTCATCAAACCAAAGGAAGAAATCTGAGAAATGTTTAACGTTTTCAGACAAACACAATCTGAATTACCATCTTCTTGCTCCCGTTATGCCAATATAACCAAGGTGATTTCTTACAGAATTCTTTTATCAGGGATAACAGTCATTACATTAACTTGCCTACAAAGTTAAAGGAACCTAGCTGCCAGATACCTGACGCTGCCTAAACAGGAAAGAGAAAAAACTATCACCAAAGCCCTAGGTTATACATGCATCTGTTCTCTAAGCCTGCATTTTCTAGTCATACGTTATTTATCTCACATTTTACTCTCTGTAATCACTGATGTGAGTCATGCCTGAAGTTTTCTGGTTTCTAAAAATGCCACAACTACAGACTTTAAGTCCACAGCTAATTATTTTGAAGTTTCTTCTTTAAAGATACGTTTAAGGCAGTGTTCAAAATACACATTCATATGGGTGAAGAGACAGCTTGCCTGGGCAAGTACCAGAAGCAAAAGCAAGGATTTCATTTAAAAAGTGGGGAGGAAGATAGAGGGGTAGCTAGTCTTGCCTATTGGCAGAGTCAGCCTTCCAAATGCAAACCATGTGCCACCAAACCTCACTGCTGTCTTCCCAGGACTGAGGAGTGGCTCTCTAAATACCTCTGTTGCTCTTCCTCCCTCTTGAGGGAAAATGGAAAAAAACTTTTATTAATGCTGCAACAAATTTAAGGAGAGGCACTTTTTTGTACTCTTTCTTCCTACATGATCTAAACTTATTTTGGATTGCTATTTGAATGTGTTTGTGACAAATACATAGAGTAAACAGAGACAGAAAGACTCGTGGAAGGAAATGGAAACAAGACTTAGAGGAGCCAGCCAACAAACATGAAAGGTTCAATGAGTTAAAAATACATAGTAGAGAGAAAATGGTTTGCTCAGCTAAATGCTGCGTGAAGTCCAAAACATTGTTTCTACTCTTTCCACTTAAAAGATACTGTAATTCCATTATATATTTGCAGGCAAAACAACAACAACAAAAAAAATAAATAAATAAAATAAAAATTAAAAATAAAAATAAAAAAAATCAACCCACAAACAAAAATCCAAACCAAACCAAAATAATCACCAGCCTTGTTTTCAAAGGAATGGCTTTGTGTTTTTTAAATGAACAACAATGAAAGAAAGAAAGAAAAAAAAAAAAGAAGAAGAGAAGAAAAAAACACCAGAAAACTTACCCATCTTTTGTCTGATCCACCACACCTGCAAGGAGCTGAACAGTGTTTGCATTTGGCAAACCATCCCCAATTATCTTCAGGTACCGTGTGACAAAGTCATTAGGAGACATGAAGAATTCCCCATTCTTCTCCACACTCGCATACTGTCAAATGAACGCAGTATTTAGTGTCACAACCGCATCTTGCTCCAGGTTCTCACTGCACAGGCATTATTCCCAACCCATAGCTTGTAACACGGACCACGCTTACTGCAGGTAAGGACAGACCTGCTCTGAAGAAATTAAAACCTACAGTGAAACAGAGTAAGCAGCAAGTACTCAAACAGCTGAAGGCTTGGCTCCCTAGGCAGAATAGTGGCAAATACATGATTGTTTGCTCATCACAACAGCAATTCTCTACATTTTTTGTTTTGAAGTACAATAAGAAGCACACGTGCATTTGCAAATATGTATATGGCACTTCAGGACCACTGCAGCTTTAACAGTCATGGAATACTCCAGAGTATTATATTTATCTAGAATGACTCTGTGTAGCACCTCTACTTTGGCACAAGATGGGTTTACAGCCAAGAAACAACTTTGTTGTGCTCATGGAGTAAACGATCCCACAGGAGCATCCACGTGGGGGTGCTATCTTGGAGCAACTCCAGCGCAGAGGATTCAGCTGCAGGTGGCCCCTAAGTGAAGGAGAACCTACAGCTATTCCTCCACGGCTGAACCGAAGGAGTCAGAGAGCAGCAGTTAGCAGGAAACTGTAAGAAAATGCAAGAACTTCGACATGGCAGTTTAGCACTACGCAGAAATAAGAAGAGGGGTCCAAGACCTCACCACACACCTGTAATATATAGTAGCCTATGCTATACTGGCATTCTACTCCAGAAACAGCACTCAATATGCATACCTAAGTGTATTTGCTCACAAGATACGCTTCCAGGAACAAATTACATATTCCTTTTTCTTGATATTAAATTATTTTGAAAATAATGAATAAATAAATAACACTGCCTTTTGCATCACCTTTACCCTGATTCCTTTTTCAGCCCTCAAATTTTGAAGCCCTCATTTTCGGCTGAAAGGTAAATTTCCAATCAACCCTAAATACTTTTCCCAGGATAGTGAACAAGCACCAAGAGCAGCAAAGGAACTTGCTCATTCCTTTAGCATTTTTAAGATAGGATAATAAACCATTGTTGAAGCTGCCCACAGAGCATTATCCATACTGATGATACTTCTAACTACATTAGAAGCCTATTGATATTTTGTAGCACACTTCAAAGACATGTTTTGTTTCATGTTTGTTCCTGAGCCTTTGCTAAGGGCAGGAACTGCCAGTTTTCATTTCAGAGCTGCACTGGTGCCTGCAGAGTACGGTATAGCTGCAGTAGGCATATCACTCTCAGAGGGATGCCAAAGTGTAACAGTAAGTAGATTATTTTCTTCTAGTGCTATATAAATACAGTCTTCAGGTACAACAATATCTTCAAGGATTCAGACTTCAGGGAAGCAAGCCCAAACAATACATAACTTGCTTTGGCATCTATGTATCGGTTAGCATTTACGGACTCGTGTTTCAATAGACACTGTTTCTATCGCAAGCTTTCTAGTTGATATACTGCAAGGAATTTTCAATTGTATACTTTTATAAGAACTAGCAGATCAATTGATTTCAATGTAATCATTTGCAGGGAGACAGAATCTTTCAGAAACCCAGCCTCAAAAACTTTTAACACAGCTGCTATTGAGAAACAAATCAAATAAGTCAGACAGTCTATGCTTCTATATTTCATTTTTTTCTTCCAGGCTAACCCCCTGCTAGGGCACTCAATAACAGAAAACAGCACAAGGTTTCAGTGTCCCCCTGTTTCTTGTCATTGTGATTTACTCAAATGTATTTGAAATCCAATCACGTACTCTATACTACATATAGAAAATGACCTTGGAAAATGTCAGCTTGATCACTTTGACTAAAATCTAATCTCTTAGGGGTTATGGTAGAAGACTTAGAAAGAGTAGACTTACTGTTGGAAATTATCATAACAAAAAGAGAAAAACATCAATTCTATTGGTTTTGGAGGAGAGGTATTAGGAAATGGTTCTTTACATTGTATTTTTCCCCACTTTGGCAATTATACCCACAGAGAATTTGATATTATACAATAGTACTTAATGGCTTTTGGTAACTTATTTCCATACTTTTTAGATACTCAAGTATTAACCAGTTCAACTCCACCTTTAATAAGATCTGCAAACACTTTACAGGGGTTTTGATGTATTAAAAATGCTAAAAGTTCATTGTAATCAGCTGTATTATATCAGCTGTATTATACTGCTAGCCACATATAAATTTCTACACAACGGGCACCATTTCTATTTGGGAATCTTTTTTTTTTTTTTTTTTTTTTAACTCTTTATTGAAGAAAGAAAAATGGATGTCAAGTTATTTTATAAGTGAAAGCCTCACAGTTTGCAGAAGCAACTGTATTGACCCCACCATTCATCTGAAACAGCTTAATTAACACTGGCCATGGCTTACCACACTCAACATACTGCACTCATTCATTTTTTTCCCCTCAGCAAGCAGCACTATTTCTGCACTACCATCTTCCTGAGCTAGAAGTCTATTCCATCTGCATTTTGGGTTGCCTTAGTCTTGCTCTTCAAGCACTGACCTATGAAAATCCCATTCTTTTTCGAGAGTCTTTTCAGTCTCCTGACAGATAGCAGTTCCAGGGCTTAATAAGTTAAATCTCAGCTTTCACAACTGCAATTCTCATTTCAGAGCTTTAAATACTGACAGTATATGATAAAACTATAAATACTGACTATATACATAGAGACACCTACACACATTGTTAATAATAGATCACAAGGGCCAATGGAAAATATGCCAAGAAGTGCAGGGAGTCTGGGGAATGACAGAGAGATGGAAGGAGGAGGGTGGAACTTAGAAAGGATTTAGCTCCCTTAGGCACTCTCCTCCTTCATAAAAATAATTCAGATACAAGAGGCTCCCTGTAGCACTGCGGGACTTACCTCACTAAATATTAATTTAGTGGCTGGTAGCCCTACCCACACCAGGAGGACTGGAACTAAGTGATCTTTAACGTCCCTTCCAACTCAAACTGTTCTATGGTTCTATGATTTTTAACCCGATTTTAGTCTTCTTTTTTTTTATATCAGAGTACCAATTTAGTGCAGACACTGTAGTAATAAAATCTTAGAAGGTTTGGTAAGATTTCTTTACATTTAGGTAATAGGCCAAAGAAAGCCACATACCAGCAAAACACTGTAATACACTTCTCCAAGCAAATGCACAAGTGATTTATAACAGGTCAACTCAACTCAAAAGGAATTTAAATTAAATAATAAGTATATCCACCATTTCAAAAGGTGATATTCCCAACAGTTCTCCAAATTAAAGAAGCAGGAATAACCCTGATGGAAGGAAGACAGCAAGGATGGGAGAAGAAAGTTTACCAAATGGTCTAACAGCAAGGTGTCTGCACTAACATTTTACCACGTGTAGGAACAATACTGAAACTCCCACCCCATTCTCTGAACAATGTGGGTTTTTTTTTTTTCTCTAAGATAGTAATACCTCATCTGAGTCAATACAATAATCACTCAGGAATGTATCTGACTTCTTGGTGAGCATTGTTCAATTCTGATAATGGTATTTAAGTCTAACATGGTAATAATACAGTGAATGATTAATGGTTGGAAAAACTATCAAGAGTTGTATGCTGCAATAAAGGAGCAAAAGATATGAAAAATTTAAGCAGAAAGAGTAAAATATTTACTTTATACATACCTTCAAAAATATTGTTTTCAACTCAGCTGGATCAGCTCTCTTGGTTAGAGCCACCTACAAGTAAACACAATTATATTAATATCCATAATTTATAAAAAAGATGTCGAAGTGTCATTAAAAAGAAAGAATTCAAATGGCAGAATGAGAGATGAAAACAACTGTTCACCTTTGATAAATTAGGTACTGCTTTAGATGGTCATATTTATTTTACTTTCCACATTTATACTAAGTTAATCAACATTTTTGTTCTAACTGCTTCCTTTATGCAACCCTGCAGTTCTTAAACAAGCACACCATAGTAAGTCATACAGACATTCAAGCATGAAATCTGTTCAGCATCCTTCTCTGTTGGGATTCGGCATTTACCACCTTCACCATATAGATTTTTATACCTCCAGTATTTTTCATCTAAGGATTTCAGAGTACCAAATGCAGCCCCCAGCTGATAGATGACAGGAATGAAATACTCAGACTTACAAACTTGTCCAAGAATGCAGCTTCCTAAAAGACCAAATTCCAATGTAAGCATTTGGTTTATTGGTATTTCTACCCCGTATCTGCAACGCTTTAAAGTATTTAAACTTACTGTATAGCTTTTTGACATGGTAAAGCCAGCACAGGATCTAGATTTTTCTGCAGACTAAACAACCAGCTACTTATAACTAAAATCTAAGCTACACGTATCATCACAGACACAAAATAATTAGAAAGGTTTTGCTGTTGTGGTTTTTTTCCTCCACAAAAAAAAACACTGAACTAAAGAATATTACAATATTTTAGCACTATAGCTATTTTCTTCGCTTACATACCATGCCACCCATTTGCTCAATTTGGCATTAAGTGGACTGATCCCTTTTGTCTATGCCTGGTATAGTTTCCCATTCCTGACAGTCAATTCAGCACACTGATCTATTTGTAATCCAAGAAAAAAATTACTGTGAAAGCACCTGAATATTCGAAAACTTTGAAAATGTCTCTTTAATAAGGAACAAACAGCAAAAGGGCAAGACACAGACTGTTATCCTCATCTAACAATTAAGCATCATACAATTTATCAATAAAACACACCTACCCACTTTCTTGGTTCTCCAAAACAATACTAAACTGTAATGGTGGATGTATGAGGTAGACTGCAAGCGCATTTCTAGTACCACACTAGACCACTGCACAAAACAGCTAAGGGGTAAAAGGTAGTCTACAACATAATAACATAAAAGAAGGGAAGAAAAAAATGCACCTGAAGTAACACTAGGACTCAGGTTGAAGTCCACAGCTGGACACCTGATTCTGTGTTTGCACAGAAATCTGTGTGGAGGCAGTTGCAAAAAATCAAAGTATAATGGTGAAGTTGGAATCTAAAAATCCATATTTTCCACGGCACAAGCTGTTCTAAATGTAATCCTTGTGTAGTAAGCAGAAATTTACTTTAACCCCATGAGTAGCTGAGAACTTTTTGAAGTGAAAAAAAAAACAACATTTATATACTGCAGCACAGAATCTTACCATTATATGGGCAAATAAAACATGCCTCAACCATCTACATCCATTAAAAATACTATTAGGATCACAATTCATCTGTATCAAAGTTTAAGTTTTATACTGTCCCAGAAATCTGCACATAAAGAAACCAGGAATTAATAGAACAAAGAAAAAAGGTACACGCTGATAGCTATACATCCATTAATCTTTGTTTGATCTCACTGAAACCAACAACAATCTTAGGAAACCTGAGACACAGACACACTTATAGCCCTTGTGCCATTTTTCTCCTAGGTCTTCCCATTTGCAATACCGTTCAGCAAAGCAACAGAGGGTGCACAGAGAACAGAAAGCTCTTTACATGAGGGCCAGTAGCACACAAGTTGATCTCCACGCTGAAGCTGTTCATATCCTTAGATTCCTTTGCACCCTGATGTTAATTTAGCCCATTTTCTGCAGCCGAGCTCTTTTCTCCTTGCACTTGATTCACACTGATTTGTACTTTTGGTCTCACTTCCACCTCTAACAACAAATGAAAACAGAGTATTCCCACAAAAATGTAATTGTGAAACAGTGCAAGAAAACAGAATCCAGTGGGAATCGATTAAAATACATCGTTTCCAATCAATTCTGTTGATATATTTGTTGCACAAGACAGAAGGAGCAAGTTGTCAGATGGCATATCATATCAGAAGGTACAAAAGGACTGTGCTTCATGAAACAAGAACAAGATAAAGGGCAGCTGGACAATCAGAGTTAACGCCAATACAGCATTAACATGATGGTAAACATACAAGCATTGGAACTTCCCAGTGCTACAGTAAAGATCACTTTAATGGCCACTGCCTGGATGTAAAAAAGTAACGGTTACGGGGATCCAGGAATACGAACACTTGTTCTAATAAACTTTCTGTAATATTATAGTGATTCACAAGTCCAAAGATCTTGAAGTTTATTAGAACAAGCCCAAAGATCTTGAAATTTGAGATATAGCTTTCTTTCCCACAGTTTAACCTCAGAACAGCTCAAGTGCAAAGGAAAAAGTTGAGGGAGGTAAAGATGCTCCGCTCTACCTCATTACTTTTAAAAATCCCTAACTCCGAGTTGATACGACACAGGTGATCAGTCCTTCAAGAACAGAACTGGGGAGCTCAGGTCATTTAATTCTAGAGCACACTATCTATAAGAATGTTTATGTCTGATGAAAGGCCTAACAAGTAGTCACAAACTTGAATGATATCATGTTGAAATGAGGAGTATTTTTTAAAGTACACCCCTACTTAAATGTGACTGCAGATAGCAATGTACTTGGCACCACTGAAAGCCCTTAACTGGCAACCGAAACCTCATGTCTTCTAGAGATGTTTTTTACTTTAATATGAGCTGTTGAGTCCACCTGTAAGACTCGAACGCACATGGCCCAGCTTATGTAAGAGGTCAGAGCAGATGACTGTAATGTTTCCTCTGGTTGAAAGTCTACAGATGTGCTCAAAACGTACAACTCCAAAGAAGATCAAGCCAGGGTTTGACTTAAGTTCTTGTTTAGATGAGTAAGCAGGATGTTGGAAATGAGGGAAGATGCAGCGACTGGCCAAGTCTGAACAGACATCAGAACTCCATGAACAATGTGTACTACGGTACAACAACACTCAGGTTTGAGTTTTGATACAACGAACATGCTTATGCAGACAGGAATAACCCTTTTTTTCCATATTTACACTAACATTAACAAAAATACAAAAATTTTTCTATTCTCCTTGGTCAACTCTCCGTCACCATACAGCATCACAAGCAGCAGCTTCTGCACCATCTGTCAGGATACCATTCTCAATTTCAGCTCCCTCAGTCATCCTTTCCCATTAGCCCAACATGTTTCTGCATATTCTCACCTCAATAATAGCACTGTTGTTCCTTCTGCACAGAATCCAAGCAAAAGGTCTTGACTGTGAAAATACAACTAGACGGCATTTGGAATATCTACCTAAAGGCAGCTGATAACTACTGAGCAGGTACATCTATTACATTCAATCCAATGAGTCAAAGCATGGTTAGCCTTGAGAATTACAATTCAATGCAAGGTACTGCAAACTACAGTGAAAAACTGAACCTGAAAATCAACTCTTTCTGAGAAAATAAATCTGTTTTCATGTCCAGGTTACTAAAAACATCTTTCATCCTCAGAATTGCACACACTGAGCTTACAATCACATTTTGCAGAGTGTAAGAAGTGTAACCAATGCACACATCATTTACCATATCCCTTTGTCTAGTAACACCTAAGAGCTTGAGCATCAAGCTAAGGAAGAGAAATGCTATTAATGCTAATCAACAAAATCTTCTTGGATTCTACAGGCTGATTTAGTATGCAGAGCTACAGAATAAACACTGCTGAAACTAGAACTGTGCTGAGCCTACCTCCCATTACAGAGAAGCAAAAAAAAATATATGCTAACTGATGGAGACGGCAAACCTCAAGACAAACTACTGTCATTCATCTTCAGTCTGTCACAATTACAAATCTCTGGACAATTCCCAGTCCAGTTTCTGCACCACGGTAAGTGGAAGCCTCGCTTCCCCCAAGCGCATCAAAGCTAAGAGATCTACTTTATTGGGCAATTACCTGATATCTTTGATCCTACTTTGAAAGCCCCAAGGCAAATACAGCTGGCTTGTTCATAAGCTGATTCTCACACAAGGACATTCCTAATAAACTGCGGTATTCTTGCATACAGACTGATCAGGGGACCAACACAGTTATGAACTACATACACACCAAAAAATGCCTGTCATCCTGAAAATAGATGATTTATCAGTTTGTCAAATGCTTCTAACTAGGTACAGCAAAGATGTGGAAGTAGTATCTACCTTAAAGAAAACTGATGTATTTCCAAAAATAGGAAATTCTTTCTACATAAAAAGACATTTGGACACTATAGTCCTATAGCTTTGTTACTTAAAGGCTTGAAAAGCACAAGGACTACTGCTAGCCCAACATTGAAGTAAAAATAGCTAGGCACTGTCACTGCACACCAAAGCTGTTTAGCAAGGGGAAGAAGCACCACACTGCAAACAGTGCTACCCGCTACAAACTTAATGAACATACTAGAAGACAGTATCAGAGTTAGGAACAAACTCATCTGTTAGTAGGCAGTCAGCCTCTGGACTAGGACTAAGATACAATTGTGGCAATCCTTACAATTCAATGCAAAACACTGCAACTACAGTGAAAAACTGAACCTGAAAAATCAACTCTGTGAAAAAATAAATCTGCTTTCCATGTCCAGGTTACTAAAAGAAGAAGCTCAGCCCTTCCATCGCTTTTGCCACCTATCACAAAGAGCAATGCTCCTCTAACTACATCAGTTCATTTTATTTCTCAAAGCAGTATTTCCAATGGTCCCATATCTATTCTACAACATAATTTTACCCAGATGATCTTCAATATTGTTACCTAAAGATCCATGAACAAGCTACTTCATTACAGACACTATTTGCTATTAACATATGCCAATGAACATTAAAAAACTAAAGACAAATTTCCACACATGCAATAATCACACATAAGAAATATTAGGGGTTCTTTAATAAAAACAACCACTTATTTCAAAATGAGAATAGTCAAGTGGCATTTTCAGCCACTGATGGGCATTTTTCTAAAATAACCTTCTAAATAACCCTCTTGCCCACAACAGACAGTTGGTATGATAGATGCTAAAACTATTACCTTACTCTCTCTTTTGCTTTCTTACACCATTCAGAAATGAAGACATACCTAAATACCACAAAAACCAACCTGCTAACATGACTTTGGTAGCTCCCTCAGTGCAATTCATATAGACGTTACCTTTTGATTCTCCCAGGGCGTGTTGGCTTACAGTTATGCTATTGCACAACCAGTGCATTGACCATAAACTCACGGCATCATCTCCCTCACATGCAACTTGCAAAACCAGTCAACTCAGTGCTAGCAATTCACTTTCTAGATTTGAAGTTCAGGCTTATGTCTAGCAGGGACAGAGCTACTTAACCCAAAGAACAAAAGGATAGCAAAATTCTCCGGTATGACAGTAAGACCAAAACTAGTTCCTGCAAGAAGCAGAAACGAGATACGAAACATTAACCATAAACTCCCTGAACAGTGTTAAAAAAGGTTTTTCTCCAGGACTGTCAGTGCGGTGGAAGATATGCTGTGAGTAGGCAGAACAGTTTTACAGCAACAAGTGAGAACCTCCTGCCCTTTGAAGAAAACAAATCTGCAGTGGGCAGCAGCATCTTAGAGGGGTTTCAACACAAAATGCTCTGCTTCAGATAACCAGTAATTCTGTAATTATAAAGAAATAAGAAAATGTTCTATGGATGTGCCTATAAACTTATGGAAAGGTCTGTCTCAGGGTGTTGCTAGAGTAACAGCCTTTATTTGTGACACCACACTCATGAATAAGCAACTGGAAGAACTGAGCTAGAGAAAAGTTCCTATGCATTGAATGTCTTGACTAATAATTGTGTGACAGGAGTTAGGTAGGAATAACTGACAGGTAAATGTATTTTGTTTCAGTGTTGTGTTTTCTTCTTTGAACACAGAAGTTCACTTTCCAAGATCCTATTTATAATCAAATCCATCTATTCAAGTCTATTCAAAATGCTACACCTCAGTAGCTCGGAGAACTGGGAAGGATGTGGGAGTGGGCATGAATCCCTATGTACGCATAGATCCAACTGCACAATCTTTAAAGAACAAAAGACAACTGCATAATGGAAACAGCATCATACGCACGAAGTGAACTTATTGAAGGCTAGAAATGATGGGACTCAAAGAAAATCTTTAGTCCTGCAGCCAGCAACCCTTCCTCTGTGCTAATAAAAATAGCAGCAGCATTTCAGCAGATACTTGCACAAATAATAACCCTGTGCTACTGAAATACGAATTATTTTAAGTACGAATTGTTTTGTGTTTTTTTTTAAGGGGAAAAGAAAAGCGTGGGGTCTTTAATTTTGCCCTTTCTTATCTGCACAGCATCCAGCACAGTGAAGCACGCCCACACTCCATGACAGCTGGAAGGATGACAGCAGCTGCCCCCACCTTTCATGGGTAAACACAATTGAACCTCTGTACATGGGGAATCTGGACTTCAAATCACAAAAGCTCTCTCTTCTCTCCTACAGATTTCACTTGCAATCTATCGTTATACCTGTGCTACAGATGAGCATGCAGATACGCTCTCTTCCTGCAAGCGCTGTGTCACCATTTGCCCAACTCCCATTGCACGGGCTTCAGTTTTCAGTTACGAGTTCACATCCCTGAACACAGGGCAATTACAGAGCAGAGGAAGCTTAACACTTTCCTTTACAATTCTTATCTTCAGCATTAGCAATAAACAAATTCCTGCCGTTTAAATATTAGCAGATGACACAGCAGCTACAGGCCACTGTGGGAACATGACCTTCATTCTTGGTAAGAGCCTGAGCAGAAAGCTCAAGCTTCCAAAACGTGGACTTGGAACCAATCCCCCAGGTGGAAATATCAGATAACCCAATGAAGACCTAACTCAGTTATGTAAGGCAGTTACAGGCTGATCTGAACTCAGCCAAAACTATTAAAGAGTTCACAATAACTTCACAAAATTGGAAAAGTTGTAAGATACCTGACAACAATAATTAAAAACCTCTCATCTCCTTAAGAACCTGGGGAAACATTTCCAGCATTTTAATACATTTTAATTAGAATCAATTCTGATTTTAGCTTGAATGATTTGGCTTCTCCTTAGTGATTCTCTGTTATTACAGGCATTTGCATAAAGTAACAGCTGTTTCATTAAAACACCACATTTACTGGTGCTGCACAGTCATCACGGTGCTCATATGAGCTCATTTGGTTGCCACGGAAATGACGATGATGTCAAACTGAGCATTCTGATTTAGAGGTAGGAACCAGAAGAAAAATGAAAAATTCTAAAACTACTTTCAGAGGCATCTTTTGGAGGGAGAAAAACAGAATAAAATCAATTTGATTTGTCAAGAAAGATTTCCTTTTTCTTCGGGAGCACTGCAGTTACAGTCTAAAAACACAGGATGAGACAAACATGGAGGAGGATTTAAAATGCTAGACAAATTTCAGCACTATTGTTTCAACGTATCCAGGAGTTGTTCAGTTTTGCTCACTAGACTCAGGGCATCATGAAGGAAATTGAGCCGTGTGTCTGCTATCCCATAGCGCGCTGCTGCTATCAGCTCACAACGCAGCTCCCTTCTGTCAGTGACTACTGAAAACATGTGGAAACTCCAAAAGCATCCTTCTTTCTGACCAGCTGATAGGAATGCAAAAACAACGCTTTGCCTCAGGGAAACTCGAGGCAATAAACCCATGGTTACTCCTCAAGACTTTCATAAACTGTGTCAACCTTCAAATAGTGAATAGAAACATCAAGTGAGCTTAGAGCAGTTTTTATTACAGATTCCTTTGTTTGCCAGAATATAAATTTATTTAAGCAAATTCTGGGTCACACAATACAAAGTACTCTCATGTTTTCAAAGCCACAAAAGAACTGCAACTACTACTACATATAGAACTTTCTTAAAAAAAAAAAAAAAGAGAGAGAAAGAAAATATTTGAAAGCCTCTTCATGCATCCTTTGCTAAGCTACTCTCATCATTTCTGAAATTCCCCTTTCCCTTCTTCCTCCCCCCCCAGCATATCCACAAGAGAAAAAAGCTGGTTTACCATCTTTGTCGATGGCACATAAGATAAGGAACTGTTAGGTGCTATATTAATTATAGAAGATTTGGGATTAATATTTACAGAACAGTATTTGGACTGAGTACTTATGAGCAGGATTGTGCATGGCTTATTCTCCTAACAGATTCTGAATCAATAGGTTGCACATAACGAATCACCAAACGCCAACCATACGAGGTTACGGTCACTCTTGTTTTTTTTTCACTGTGAGAAGAAAAGAGAAGTCCAAAAGTTTTGCAGTGCAATGTCACAGGGTAGAAAAGATCACTCCCACCGCTTCAATCCTGAAAGAAAAGATGCGGCTCAGGTAACAGATTTGGGCACATGAACGAAGTAAAAGCAACTGTATAAAGTTTGTTGTTGCCATGTTTTTCTTCCTTTTGAACAGCATCAACACAGAACTAATTCCCAATCTTTACGAAGCAGTTTCCAGTCAGACTGACACACAATGGCAAGCAGCATTAGACAGGTGAAGTGACAGGGAGGAGGAAGGCTGACTTGATGTCAGTGACAAAAACTATTTTAATGGAAATGTGAAATTATTCAAAAATTTCTTCCCCTAAACATGTGAAGATTTCTCAAGTCAGATCCAGACTGCACAATGGGCTGAGAGCAGGAATCAGCCAGAGTATTTCTACATACTGCTTTTTTTCTAATGGCTTTTCAGACTCAGTGCCTTACTTAAAGGTTTCCTCTGCCAAAGATCTGTTAAATCAGTGATGTCCCATCAAACAGTACCTGTCAAACACGATAAAGCCCTACAATAATAAAATACGTGACCAAGAGGTTTTAGTAGCCAGGGATTAAAGGAAAAGTAGAAACAGGCCATATTTGAAAAGAACAGAAAGATGATAATAACGACAGTGCTGTTTGCTCAGTAGCATTAATTTTCAGATCTCTTTTCTTCTGTCCTAAAATTAGACCTGTGTATGAGGTCATGCGATGGATGGATGCGACAGGAAAGTCACGTAGCAAAGGACAGATGACAACGCCTGACTCCTACTGCAGAACATGCCTTTCAATTAACTCCTTCAACAGGGAACCTCCTGCTCTACCGACAGAAGACAACACCCCATCCTCTCTCTGTAACATCACACGCCAGCCCAGAGCTCAGCTGAGAAGCTGTCACAGGTATCTGGCATAAAAGAGCTGCAGGAAGAAAAAAAAAGCAACGCAACATCACAAGTAGGCAGAGATGGGAAGAAACATTAAAACAGATGTTGTTTCTCAGTGCAGGAGGCCCAAGAGGACTGTTAGGGCTGCACTATGCATATACACACAATACATATTTATACACATATTCTGGTTTGGAGGTTTGTGGTAAAATGCACGGCAGCATGTACACATTTGAATACTGATCTCCAAATCAGATTTGCTTGCACAGATGTAGAATTTGTGTGTCATGATCCTGCTGACGGCTTTTTATGTTTTGGAGATGTTACCTGCATTTTGATTAACTGCAAAGCTATCAGTCTTTGATGAAAGATGCAGTCGGATGCAGCTCAAGCTACTCCAACACTGAATAATTCGCTCTGATTTATTCCTTACAAGAAGGATTGTACCTTACTGCTTTACTTAGATTAAATGGGCACATTTGCTAACTTCCCAGAATTAAATATCCGTTGACTGGAAAAAAAAACAGCCAAGAGTTCTATTGGCTGAGAGAGTTCAGAGAAGTTGGGATAAAATCCAGCAACTTAAGTAAGAAGACAATTACAATTTCTTCCTCCTACTGGCTGGATGATTGGCACCTGGCACAGGATTGTCCTTGTGAAAGCATCCTCCGTTGTTGACTAAGTGCACTTTTAGGCAGTATGCAAACACTATCAAGAAAAGGTAGAAAAACATGTGCCCTTCTATGACTCCGTATTCTCAAATCTCTAGACATTATTTTTCCCAGCACACCATGTCAGAAAGGAAAACAAAAGAACAAAGCGTGCTAGATGTTTTCTCTCCATACCTCCTTGCAAAACCAGCACTAAAAAAAGACTCCAACTGCCAAGGAACCTTCTTTGAACCTTCTATTTTGTGATAAGTTTAAACTTATCTTCTCAGATGGAAATGAAGCTCGGCTCCAAGAAAGAACATTTTAAAATCTTCAGTAAATAAACATCAGGTAATATTCAGCAGCAGAAACTGAAGTATATGAAAAGATAAAATTGTGCACAAAGCTGGAAAAATGAGGGGTCAGCAGCACTTTACACACCAAATCTAAATTTCAGAATTTCAGTTATGAAGGAACTGTAACACATTTACAGTGTCAGAAACGTGGGGAGGAATAATTTGCATTTGGAGAAAAAAATGGAATTCAGATACATCAGAGTGCTATCCTCATCCTCCTCCTGAAATTTTCAATTTAAGAAAAATCTGCTCAGATGTATCAGAAAAATTCAGACTTTGATTCCCTATGTTCTCATTCTGCAGTTTCACAACTGATCCGAGCTGATGAGATGCTACACTTTAAATTTCCTCGATGGCCATTTAGCTCAGCAGCCAACACTTCAATGCACAAGGACACTAACATAGAAGCATTCAGAGGAAGGGAATAAAAAATAATAATAATAAAAAAGGCAGCTATCTATTTATAAGGTTGCCAAATAACTACAGTCATCCAGTCACCCAGCACTTTCTTTCATGTTTTAGCTTTGGAATTAAAGTTGCTCTTCATAATTCTTTCACTGCCCTAATCATCAAGGATATAAAATTATGGTTGTAGAAAGCACGCATGTTGCTCTTCCAGCGGGTCCCCATAAGTGCAAATGTAATCTTTAGAAGTATTTTATTGTTTCTACCTATTTTTAATCAAAGAGTAGTTAATTCAAAGAGTACTGAAGTGGCTGAAAAGGCTACAAACCTGCGATACTTTGTGGAGCAAGAAGTAACAGTCTCGAGAGTCATTATCTGCCCTGTTCATTGCAGTAACAGAAAGAATATCAAGCATCTAGACAGACTCAGGAGGTAAGTGAGGCTCATACAGAAGTCTGTAGCATCTTTTGGAAACAAGAGGCTACTTGGACACTGCTAGACTGAGACCATGGGTAAAAACCAAACCGTATCGCCTTCTCAGCTTCCATAGCTAACATTCAGGTGTAAGTTAGAGCTTTGTTTTAAGGAGGACAAGGTGATGGCAACCCCCAGATCCCTCCCAAAACCTACACCTAAATTCAACTCAACTGCCTGACAAGGAGCACAGACCGTTAGGCGTAAGTCTGCTGTGAGGACATCTCCATCCCACAGACAATGAGGACATCTCCATCCCACAGACAAGAGTCATGGGGAACCAAGAAAATATGTCACTTAGGAAAGGAACCAGATTTTTGAATGACTAAAGCAATCATAACTTGCAGCAGCACCATTTATTGCAATAAAATCTGATTGTATTTAGTACAACAAACTCAGATCTCAGCCTGGAGATCTAAAACCAGAAACAAAATAAAAATACCTAAAGAGAACCTAAGAAACTGGTAGTAGTTATGCCTATAAATATCAGCTAGTAAGAGCAGAAAAAGTTTGTATTGCCAACCCAGCAATTCACAGTCCTAAATATCACAAGAAGAGCTGTGACTCCCATCAAAGCTCCCAAGCAGATACACAGTTCAGCACTGGCCTTTGAGATTGGGCCTCCTGCTGAAGGGATGAACATTAGTTATGCTAACATGGAATGGTAGGGAGTGAGACAAGAGCATACAAAGGTCACAGTCACAAAGGCAACAGTAACCTAAAACTCAAAGGCACGAAGTTTTACCTATACACAAATGGATAATTCAGAAAAGGCCACAATGCCTACCAATCAAACGCATAACAGTATTTCAAAAACAAGCAAAATACGGAGTCTATTGCATCACATGGAAGGTTCAACCGTCTTTATCATTGGGATAAACCCCCTATCTCTCCTATGTTTCTGAAGTAATAAAAAAGCTTCAGATAACTAGGAATTCACCAGTTGCCTCACACCTAACTGGCTAAGATTGCAGTTGTCTTCTGTGTGCCATTTACTTCTATGCTGAGCTGAAACTCATCAACACCATCAGAAAAATGCATTGGAACTTGCTGGGTAATCAAAGGAAATGCAGGTATAAACTTGAACATTTAAATCAACCAATTGGAGATACATCCTTAAAAACAAGCAAACACAAGAAAAACAGAAACCACAACACTCCACCATCTGCAAGGTCAGTCTTATTTCTTATTTCTGCTTCTATGGAAAATTTTCATCAAAGTTTTCCTTTTAAACGCATTCCTGTGAGCGCAAGTTACTGAGCTATACAGAGAAAATGGGACAAAAGTCTCCCAAAGAGTCTGGTATAAAATTTAAGAGGAAAACAGTGTAAGAGAACAAATGATGACAAAGGTTTCTTGGTGTTTCAGTTCCATTTTTTTCTTCTAACCACGTAGTCTGCTGCCCACAAGCATTAAGATCAACAATAGCAGCATTAGTTGACCAAGTAGTTCCAGAACAACCTCAGAAGTTTGCCTCTGCCAAACTTACTGTTACACCCCCATGGCTATATTCTTGCACCACGTTAAGGAAAAGGCCCTGGCATCTTCACAGTTATCCATCCCATTACAAGCAAAGCATGAAGGGCTGTCAACAACTGAATTGCCTGATCCATGGAGAACAGGACAGATATAATTTGCATTAAATAAAAAAAAAGAAGAAAAGAAAAAGAAACCAACAATTCCTTCTCATTTATATGCTGAGAGCTATATACATTACACTACGTCACTATGGAAGACGAACAGCACTGTTCTGTTTTACTGTGATCTGACTTAAGGAAAACAAAAATCAAACAAAAAAAAATCACACATACCCAAAGAAACAATTGAGCAAATACAGTTTTCTTTCTGCCAAGTCAGTTACCCACTCCAATTCACCATGGCACCATTACATTTCCCTAGTACTGCTGCTGCATGCTCAGTATGCCCAAGTTGAATCAATGTTTCAGGGTTACTGCTGGCTTTCAAAGCACAGTGATCACAAGGTGCAGGAAGCACACAGTGTCTCCCCAAGCCAAAGGGCACCTCTGCAGCAGAACAATCTCTGCAATGGGCCAGGATCCAGGCCTAAGGCCGGGGCTGGCCCAGCTTGGGGCTCCAAACAAGAGCAGACAACCTCCGTTTCAGGAGGTAGAGAGTAGAGATGATATTTAGGAGATTTCAAAATTACTTTTGAAAGGCATGGCTGTCCGGTCAGAAGCTTACAAATCTCAATGCTCTCTCTACAAATACAGTGCTTGTTTGTATAACTGCAAAATGCACTTTGTTCAGCCTCCCAGTGTCAGACCCATGAGCACACTCACTATTCCAGTCACAGCATGATGCAAAATCTGTCCCTCAATGAGCAAAACCAGCACATGCAGCTTATGATTTTCAGGATTCCTGAAGTCCCAGCACCATCCAGCAGCACTGCAGGCTGACCGAGCAGCACAGCCATCTCAGACACCATTCAGAATTACCACTCCGGCCAGGAGCCATGCACAAACACACCCAGCGTGCACTGCAACCCCTCAAAGCGGGATGGGAGCTATCAGCCATGCAAAATGCATAAACGTGGAAACAGACAATGCAAATCTCCCCCTCTCACCCGAGAACCCTAATTGTCAGCAACTGAATGGGTTTCTTGTATTACTAACTGCACAGTACTCCTGCCTGACAAAGAGCTGCAAGGCCTGATGCAGGAAGATCTGCCAGAGACACCCTTATCTTTTGATTCCCTACGGGTTCACTTTGCCTGCTGCTCAGCACGCCAGCATAGCTACTGCAGATAGCTATTCCTGGACAACTCAGATAGGTTTCTTAATTCTACTTCCAAAGCCAAAAGGCTAAGAGTTAGGCATGGGGTGTTGATCTACAGAAAGCCAGAAGATGTTGTGCACCTACATTCCAGGCTCCAGTTTGCATGTGACCAAGAGTTACACCAACAAGCAAGGTAGAACTCCAGAGGAACCCCAAAAGTGCACTCGCTGGTCAGCAAAGAAACAGCTCTTGCAGGCTGCCTCAGACTGCAAGGCATCAGTGGCATGTGAATCCAGCACTTGAGGTTAAGTATCTCTTAGGTATCCAGTAAGAAGAGTTTGTTGTTGCCAGGCTTGTAACAAGCTCTGTTTCTTCTGTTTCTTCTCTAAATGCATGTAGCTTGGTGTACATATGTGCACTTCTGCACTCTCTCAAATGCTTCTTTTTTTTCTCTTCACCTCTTTAAAGAAAAGAAAAATACCAACAACCCACTCCTTATGAGCAATTTCATCCTTTAACACACTGAGTTTTGCACAAGCCAAGTAACATTTTTGGTAAAGAATATAATTGCAATTGTATGTTTCTAAGGTATTGTAAATAGCATGAAATTATTTTAAAATGTTATGAAAATGCATTTGCAGTGTTCCTTTAAGTGTTTTAACAAAGCTTCTGTTGAAATTGCTTTATTCCAAAGCAATCGAAGATAGGGTCTCTTTATAAGGATCTCTTTATCTTCCTACAAATGGTTGAGATACAGATATTTCCAGAAAGAGAATGCACCAGAAAATATGCAATCTTACATTTTACAACTCATAGTCATCTAGCACCATAAAACATCAGCTGCTATGTTTCTGAAGAGCACGCTGTAGCTCAAGTAAAACAGCAATATTACAGAAGCACCCGGAAGCCTTATACAAGTTCAGGTCTGGTGACATACAAATATGCAGGCTCTGTTCAGTACTGTCAAGCCATTCTATAGCCAAAGCAGAAGCAATTCAAGAGATCAAAAGCAAAAATGAAGCTAAAATTAAGCAATGCATTCATGCCATCTTCCAGGAAATACAGTATCACATACCTCCTTGTCACAATCCTTGGACAACATAGATAAATAAAATAGACATCGGCCTAAACAAGCTGGTCAGAAGACAGATCGTTATCATTCAGGGATGTAAGCTTGTCTACATTACAGCATCAGGAAGAATGCCTTATCATTTGAAGCACACTTTCAAGAGCATCTCTAACTACCTGGGACACAAAGCTGCATAGAGAGTGGAATTCATTTCCTGACATGATAAGATCCAGATAACTTAGAAACTTTTCAGCAGTATCACAATGGAAGAGATGCATGTGAGGATGTATGCATAACTCTCAGTCCAGTAACGCTTTCCCAGGGCTATCCTGGAAGTCAGGTTACTCTGCAGTTGATCTTAAAGGGACACTATAAAGAAAAGAGTAAGTTTCAGAAACATGCTAAGAACACTGATAATTTCAACACATAGTCCCATCTAACACATTAAAGACATAAATCCACAAAACAGCCCCCACCTTGAGAAAGAAAAGGGGGCAAGTACAGTAGTACCTATAAACACACAGGCACAACTAAGACCAAAAAGGAACAGTGTAATAAAACTCCTTTTCAGGGTAGCTGCTCCCCCAGTGCTCACTGCAGAACAGAGCTCTGTGGAGTTTTCCAGAAGGTCACTTTCTGAGATTATTCTTACCAGTGGGCTTTGAAACTGGATGCACACCCTGTGGTATTAGGTGGTTCCCATAAATGTTAATGTGCAGGAAAAGAAACAAAATGAAACAAAGCGTATGATAATGGTGGGTGGGAGGGAGAAGGAGAGTAAATCACTTGCTTCTTCCTAGGTATGAAGTTACCTAAACTCACATAAATTCTTGATCAAATAAACTCTGGCATCTTAAGGAGATAAGACATAGAAAAAGGTCATAGGCAGCAAAATAATACACGTTTTTCTCTGAGGAGGTGAAAAAAAGTCTTATGATAAACAAAGCATTTCAGAATTTATAGGCTCATGCCCAGCTACACAACAGCAAGCACTGCTAGACTCATACAGACCAGCAAGGTCAATTCCCCTTGGATCTTACACAATGCTATCACATCCAAAAAACATGACCACGATGCAGTTCAGTGTCAGGACACTATTAAGGCACAAACTGAGTGATGATTCAGGAAAACAGAGGTTCTCTCCTTACTCACCAGCCACTCATTTCCCACAGTGTCGCTGGTGGTGTTGGGTGTCTGGAGCCTATCCATAAGGGACTGCACTCCCTTTGGGGACACAGAAGCCCATCACGATGCGAAGATCCCTCACCTGTTCACTTTTGAGGGCCAATGCAATGCAATTCTGTTCTACCATATTGAAGGAGGAAGGTAAGAACAGCATTACCTAGGGCAAGAAGAGCTAATTCGGTCTGCATCCAGACGCATCTCAATCTATTGCTAGAAAGGGGGAAAGGAGCATGGGAAAAGGAGCTGAATGAAGGAGGTGTGATGCAGATGGATGATGCAGAAAAGGAGCATGCTGGCCATCCGTGATAGCAAAGTAACACTTGTGGCATGGCTGCATCAGAATCTAATGGTTCTGGCATTGTCTGGAACCACATTCTCCTTGAATCTTACTGTCATGGCGTTCACATTTCAACCACTGCAAATCCAGACTCCATCAGTTCACGTGGCACTGGGCCAGCACTTGTGCACACAAAAAGGCCCATCAGAGCCAGGGCCAGCACTCCAGTGAACTCAGTCAGTGCAACGCATCTTGTGGGACTGGGGCCTTCACTGATAAATATCAGGCCACACTAACACCAAGGCATGCAGAAGTCTGGGATGGGCACTAATAGCTTTCTTTAACAGTAAACACTACCAGAAACAACATGTAACTCCACTGATACAGTTTACAAGGCAGTTAAAAAATAAATATAAGCAAAAATAGAATAAAAAGTTGTTAAGCATACCCAAATCGTGTAACAAAGTTTATTTCCCAGGCATTAGAAACATTCTAAATATTGTCATGTAGGTAAGGGCAGCAACCTTATCTACTCATTAGTACATTTTGACAGTCAGGTTCTAGTTCTTAAAAGGATTGATGCATGCACTTAATTTTAAGCATGCAAACAGTCTCACTGGATACTGAAGTAAGGTTCATGGCTTTAACTGAACAGTTGTTTTGCAACTACTTTTTTAGCATATGACATTTACATCACACTTTGTTGATAAGGCAATCACTTTTAAACAAGCAATTTATGCATTCTGGGTAGTAGAAGTAGCCCAATGGATACAAGTTCACACATGCAAAACAATCACAGTAGAAAAAGACAGACCACAGTATTTAAGGATCTTATCCTATGTTAGTGCTATGCAGCTAAATACAACTGTCAAAATTGATTCACATGCTATCCATAGCAGAGATGAAGTTCAATGGTGTACAACACTTCCATGCAAAGCCCACAGTTTTCACACAGCTTTCCACATCTTAACGTGCCTACTGAAATCATCCAAGTTTGGAATTTGCTTTAATACAATTTCAACTCCTTTGAGGGCAGCCTAGTGGCTGTGAAGTATAAAGTAAAAAAAAATTACACGTACTTTCTGCTATTATAAATAACAGTTTCTGGCCTTGAGCTGAGGAGATAAAGTAGCAAAGTGGCAAAGGCAAAATCAGATACGTGAGTAGGTTTCATTGGGAAGCACCTTAGAACTTCACATGGAAAAATAATCTTATATTTTACCAAGCAGTATGACTTTAAAAAGATATCAAGTCACACTTTGAACATGCATGATACAATCACTATGGCCAGAACTGTGTAATGGTTCATGGAGCAAGGGCAGCTTTACATTCACTCAGCAGCCACAGCCAATTTAGCTGTAAAACACACTCTGGGTGAATCACAGGTGGCATGAGCTAGATTGTGTAACGTGTCTCTCTAAAGGAATCTGACTAAAGGGCAGACAAAGCACGGTGCCTGCACTGTTAAACACTCAAAAATGAAGAAATAAAGCATGAGATGCTGTGTACAAGCCCATTACAGTGCTATACATGCATTACCATAGTTTTTCCATAAAGCTTGCGTTTTCTGCAATTCAGAGAATGAAGCCAGCACTTATGAAGGTAATTTAGTTATCAGTAGGTTAAAATTCTACTGAAACATCTCATCTGTAATTTTCCTGGACGCATGTGCAAATATAATTTGCAACACAGTTTTCTCAAAACGCTCTCAGGAAACACTTCTGAAGACTCCAAACACACGTTCGTGTGTAACACAGGTGAAAACTTACACAGCATATAAACGCTGTATAAGTAGTATGACACCGAGTAACAAACAGTGATGAAAACTCTATGGCCCCGTTATGGACACAAAAGCTTGCATGCATAAAAGGTCTGCCCATTTCTTGATCCCTGAGTGCTTAACCAGGCAACCTTGACAGCATCCCATTTGGGCTTTCCTTTTCAAAGACCAAATTCCTAGAGTACGCTTAACATGTCAGCAATGGAAATCTTGCAAGTGAGGAACAATTACATTCAATTCCAAAGACTCATATGCCTCAAATGGTATAATTAAAAAAATTAAAGGAAGCGGTCATGCAGGATACTGGCAAGGAGAAGGGACTGAAGGAATTTTGAAAAAATCATTCAACTCACCAGTCCATTGTTTGGCTGAGGTGAAAAAGGCAAACATTACTGAGATGCATCAGTGAGGAAGTTAGAACACAAATCAAGACCCACGCCTGCAAGCACATGTGAATAACTTAAGGCCCAGAAGCTCTTAATGTGGCAAAGTTATTCATGTGTGTGCTTGCAGAACCTGAGTTCACACGTTACCGTTAGGGCGCAAAACGCTACTTACGTGTTGTTGCTGACTACAATAAAAGCAGAAAGTCATCTGAGTTTAACAGCAACTATTTCACCTCAAAATGATAAAAACCCTTCAAGTCTCACAAGATAACAATAATTAATCCAGTCGAGCTGCTCCCAGTTCTGCTGCTGTTTGGTTTCGTTGGGGTTTTTTTCGTGTTTTCTTTTTTAACCTAAGTCATTCAAGTCTGCACACAGCTTTCCTCTGAAGTTACCTGAGGGCAGTAAACCCTGGAGTAGTACAAAGTGCTGCGCCTCTGTCTTGCAATGCACCAAGGATGCTTACGACACTCATAACAAAGATGTATTCTTTTTATTAGGTATCTCATTGCCAAGTTCGGCGTAATCTGAAACATTCTGTATTCAGCCTAGTTTCTCCCCAAGCGTTGAGTCCTTCCCAGGTATCCTACTAAAGATTTAGGTAATAAACAAAGCTAAAAGAAAAAGGCCACCATGCATATGCACAGCATAGAACACATCTGTATATCCAATTAAGACAAACACTAGCTACTCATACAATATGTTTAAAGTATAATTGAGTACCACGGATTCAAATGAACTGCAGACTGCTTCTCATGGTTTATAAATTCAATGAAATGAAGACCCAAGCCTGAGTTTCATAAGAAGTATCTAATATGCTGTCAGTATGGGCCAGCGGGCAATTAAAAAAAAGTTGAGGCAGCTAAGGTTTGTTAATCCTAATACTAAAGGATGACCGTTTAATATATTTTAGCAAATAAGGAGGAATCGTGCACTGCTCGATCTATTATAACTGTGGGTACTTCAGTTCCCAGTGAACTAGATGCTGACAGGAGCAGCTCCATCACAGCCTTACTGACATAGAGGAGCATGGAACTCCAGCCAGAGCATCTGAGCACGTATATGTGTTTGCTTGGCTTTCTTACTGGAAGTTTTACTATTTTTTCACATAGATGTGTCTGTCATTAGGAACGGAATACCCACTTTTAATATGGCCTTCCTTTGATAGACAGCCAGTTGTGGGGGGAGGTGAGGTGGAATCGTGTTATTGATAAAACTATTTACGTTAATTTATTACACTGAAACGGCACAAAAGCCTAGCAGAGCAGTACCCATCTGATGGGAGAGCGCAGAGAGAGGTGAAGCCGGTAGGAATTACAAACAAAAGTGGAAACGGCAGGATTCCTCCACAGCTACAGTGCGAAAAGGGAAGAGAAGGCCGCAGAGGGCGGCCCGCAGGCCGGGCCCGAAGGGGGACAGGGCCGGCATCGCGCTCCGGGCCGGGCGCACCTGGCGCCTCGCAGCCCCGACCGCCGGCCTCTGCGCCGGGGCCCCGCCGCGCTGCCTCCTGCCGCCGAGGCTCCCCCACCGCCGCAGCCCGGCACGCGGCCGCCTGCAAACGGCCGGGCACGGTGGCGCTCGGCGGGGCCGGGGAGGGCCGCCCGAAGCGGGCCGCGCCGCGTCGGGCACGCGGCGCGTTCCGAGCGGAGAGCGGGCCCGAGCCCCGCAGGTAAAAAAAGCCCCGCCGCGCAGCCTCTGCGCCCGCAGGCGGAAGGCCGGCACCTCGCTGAGCGCCGAGCGCGGGCCGGGCGGCCGTCCCCGCGACACGCCGAGCGGCCCCGCTGCCCTGCGGCGCCCCTTCCCCGGGGCCGGCGCTCCGCGGCCGCGCGGAGGAGGCGCCGCCCGCCCTTAAGTTTCGCCAAGGACGGGCCCGAGGTCACGGCCGGCACCCGCCCGCCTCCCCCCGCAGCCCCTTCCCCGCCGAGACCGCCGCCACCGGCCGCACGCCGCGGGCCCGCCGCCCGCCCGCCGGCGGGGACTTACCTTGGCAGCCATGCTGTGCCCGGCGCAGCCACCCCCTTCCCTCCCCTCCCTTCCCTTCCGACCGCGGCAGGCAGCTTCTCCGCCTGCGCACCAGCCCGCCAGCGCCGGCCGTCACCGCTCTCCAGGCGCGGACGGGGCGCGCGGCGCCGCCAGCCCATTGGCTGCACCGCCCGGCCCGGCACGGCCCGGCGCGGCCCGCGTGATCGCCCGGCACGGCGCTGCCTCGGGGCCGGCGGCCGGGGGAGCGATGCGGCGGGAGAGGCCTCGGGAGCCCGGGGGTGCCCGCAGCCTGGCGCCCCTCTTCGCTTTAATCCGCGGTCGGTGCCCTCAGAGCGCCTCCGTCGCCTCACGGCAGCCAAGGGGCAGTACCGAGGAGCTGTAGAGCCCATATTGACTCTGGAGAGCGGTCCGGCTAATGACCCGTGCCGTTAATCACGGGAAGCTTCGGCCGTGCATTGAGGAAGGGTGCCTGGACGAGCGGCTGCAAGATGCCCTCCACCCTCGCAGTGCTGTGGCAACCATGTTAGCGTTACCCCTCTCGGCAAAGCCCGCTCTCGTGCCCCGAGCTATTTTTTTGCCCATGAGTCAGACTGCTGTTTGCGGGATGCTTAACTGTTCTATTTCAAGACTTTTGTCAGAGATAAATTAACCTAATTTTGATACACTTCTGGTGCCTGACTGACTGAACGTGACACGCAAGCACCCTGCTGGAACCAGCAGCTGCATCCAGAATGACCACAGGCACGGCCCCTCGGCCTCACAGACAGTTTGCAGACTGTCTGCAGCCAGCCTGTCTGGGCGTGTTTGGCAGCACACCACTTGGCACACAGGCCCATGGCAATCACTGGCCCTGCCAATGCCCTTGCTGGTGGCTTCATGGCCTCTGGCTTCTGGGGGAACTTTAGGCTGGCCAGGGGCTGGCAACGCAGACAAGGAGCTAGTCACTTGTGGGTGGCTAAAGGTTGCTTGGAAGCATTTACGGAGTTGTTGCAAGTAGCTGTCAGGCAAGGTTTTGCTCTGCAATAGGGTTATGTTAGTCATAGCTTTGAGGTGAATCTTCCAGCACCTTCCCGAAAGTGAGCTTTGTAAGGATGCTAAGAAGGCTGAAAGTGATACTAAATCTCAAAACCAGATTGATTACAATGTTAACCATAGCAATTAAGTATTTCTTGTCTTTAATTGTCCTAGAGTGAGATAGATGGTAGAGATCCCTCATGAAAGGGATTCATAAACTCATCTGCTCTTGCTCACTGTTTATCTTTGGAGGATGGATCCTTTATTTCATGTTTGCCTGTGATAAATTAATGACTTTTTGGTTTCTAGCAGACTGTACACAGTCTCCTTTGTGTGCCTCAGAAGTTTCTTCCATCACTCGTGAGGCCTGGCAGTGTATCTACATCCTTTGTTTCCCCACCCTTCCAGTTCTTCTTGCAATGAAACCACCCCACTTGCTGGATTATCTCCCTTTTCTGCCCATCCTGCATCCTTGTGCTTGCTGCACATGCTCATCTGTACACAGGAAAGCTTCACCTTTTCTTTTGTGCTAGTTCTGCCTGACTTAGAAAACAGCAGTTAGGACAAAACAGACTCAGAGCCTTCCTCCCAGTGCACCTTTTCAAATAAACACGCACACACGCACAAAATAGATTATGTATTGTCTATGTGCTAACAACTGGATAAATAAATACTGTCACCTTGTCACAAATGAATAGATAATAGCAGTCCATTTATAAACAACAAAACCAATCTCAGATTATTTTAATAATACCACTACAGAGAGAAAAATTACAGAGAGAAAATAGCATAACAATTGTCTTAGAATACAAATACAACATTCTGCAGATACACAGAAGCCAGGATATTTAGATGCGAGGCTGAAAGGCTGTCCTATTAAGCTTTATTTTTGTAAAAACAAGCTTCAATGTGATTATTTTTTTCCAAATTGAGACAGCTAGGAAAATTCCTACAGTTCTCACACTATGCTACCACATGGTCTTGAGCCTTATCAAAGAAAAACACAACCAACAAACCTGCATGTGTTTCAAGTAATCTGGCGGTAATATTCAGACATAAATAAAAACCAGTGACTCTGGAAAGCCTCTTTCAGCTGGTCCCTACATGTGACAGCACATAAGCTCTTCTAGCACTTAATTTCTCAGCCTTTGAGAGCCTCAAGTGCCTGAAGCCCTAAGCAAGCCTTAAGCAGAGTCTTGGCCTTGACAAGGCTGGGAAGTCATTGCCTAGCTTATATGAAAACCTGAGTGCAATAATCAACCTCAAGTTGTCAGCCCAGCAGGTATCTGTCCACAACTAAAGCACATGTACAGGCCCAAACTCCTTATCTTCCCATAAGGAAGGAGACTGTTCACTTTTACAATGGCATGTGATATGTCTGTGGTAGATTACAGCATAATGCTTGGCTACGTAAGCAACTTGTTTTCAAAGTCCTCCACTGACTGAGGTTAGGTTCAGATCCATGTTTCATATTCCTTTCAGTATATTTTAACCACAAAGCCATAAACTGCTCTGGGGAACAAAGAAGGAACATTTTTCATTCTTTTCAGTGAAGCTGTCATTGTACGGAAGAGAATCCAAGACGAGTTAAACCTGGGAGAGGCATGATTCTTTTGTATGAGACAACGTGACGAGGATAGCAGTATGAGTCAGTTTTTCATCACAAAAGATGTAAGCATTTGCTGCATAAGTTAGGAGGTTCTTCTGATCAAGTGGCTTTTTCTGTGTTTAATTATAACAGTCACACGATCACACACAACAGGGCTCTTCTCTTCAGCAAGAAACTACCTGTAGTCATGCTCCTTCTTATTCCTTCTTCTGATACAGGGTACCCTAAATTTTGTTATACATATGCAGACAAGTTCTGCAGGAGAGCTGTAGCTTGTTCCCAAAATAGTTCACAATCTAGTATCTGGAAGCTGACCACGAGGTGAAAAGTTTGTCTGTTTGTTCACATTTAGATGAGTGTGAAAGTGGATTCTCTACTTGGTGTTTCAGCTATTAGGTTATTATGTAGGAGGGCAACTGTATTGTAATAGACACAAGATTTTGCTGAGCTTATTAAAAATAGCACTGCAGAGACTGACAGCCTGGCACCCTTAGGGTTTTTAGTCTTGCTAAAGGACTGGTCTAAGCATATGGCATAGGATCAGCATTTTGTTACTGACTATTTACTGATTATAAGGCAGAGAACTAGCTGGTTTGAATCTCAGTCTGACATTCATTATTCTTTCTATGATGTCTGTTACAGTGTCCTGAGTTTTGCACTGGCAGCTCAATGCTTAAGCTGTACGCATTGAAACAGGTAGCCTGAAGGCAAGGAAATCTCTTCTTGGGTCTAGAAAAATCTGAGCACATCTGGAAAGTTCTGGAAATGATTGGATCTGCAAAGAGTCGATCTGGAAAAGCCCGAGTGCACCAATCAGCTCAGTGATTAAGACCGTGGTAAAGCAAAGACTGACCCAAGACCCTCGAGACCTGTGCTAGTATCATCATCACTGAGCTGTTTTCCTCAAGATACCTTCTTTCCGCCCCTCAACATAGTAGTTTTCTCCCAGATGGCTTTTTCTACACTATGTTATGCATACAGTAGCACAAGGAGCATGCTGTACATTAGCTTACCACAAAACTTGCATCAAGTATGTCTTCATGTAAGTATATCCTGCAATAGAAATAAATGGCACAGTGGCAAAGACTTCAACATTCAAATTAAACGACTGCAACTGATTCAAGCTTTTTCCTGAGCTTATTTTACTTAAGTAGTTCTTAAAACTCAGCACTGATTCCTCTCCTTCACTGAGGCCTCAATCATCAGCCTAGTGAACATCAGCCTAGTGAACCTTAGTCAAGATCTTGTGTTCACACAGTAGTCCTAACTCTGAGGATTTCTCTAATAAAATCCAGTATGACTCAGTCCGAATGAATCATTCACAATCCCTCTTTCTCTATTTGCGGAATGTTCACAGCAGATCATTATTTCCTCAAATATATTGCTGTTCTTCAGGTTATTTTATACATTTGTCTGATGATTGTCAGTGTTTCTTTTTCGTTGCTGTTTTTTAATGTATCTCACACATTTGTAATTTAAACTGTGCTTTTTATCTGTGATCGCTGAGCAGGTCACCAAGCATGATATTTCCCATCCCTTAGAACTTAAGATTTTTAAATACTTTCACGTGTTTAAAATTCATTGTCCATCAGTTTTTCTGCCAGCGAAAACCCAAACTGATCATGTAAATAGTCCAACGAAGAGCAGGCATAGAGCAGCACACAGACGTACGGAGTCATTTAAAAATCCATACCACTGGCAGTGTGTTTTCATGGCATTCCCATCTCAGGCTGTGACGCTGTCCCCCCCTGAGTGCATTGCATCCACGTGGAATTCACAGAGCTGGGGAGCTATGGCTGTGATTCTGACTTATGGCTGATGACAGCATTGACACAGAATTAAAATTGAATATTTGAAAATGCTTTACCAAGGCTGTGTTCTAGAAATGCGTCTGGAATAACTGGAAAGGTAGGACCGTCGATCCTGATTACAAACAAGGGGTTAGTTCTGTTGGTGTAAATCAGCATAACCAATAGATTTGTGCTGGTTTATGTTGGTAAAGCCCAGAAAATAGAGCAGCTATATGACAAACAAAGGGTGCTATATTTATTTCATAAGTGAGAAATACTTCATAACTCAGGCACACCATTGGCATGAATAAGTTATGAAAAATCTTCACAGCCAAAAGAAGATAATCATCCTTCATGTATAACAGATTTGTTTATTCTGTAAAGATTCATTTCAGTTGATTAATTATCAGTATCTGCTGATGGTGGAGGTAACAAGCCATCTCTGATGAGAGAATCATTTTAGGACATGCTCAGAATATTTTATCACCTCACACAACTTGCATATGCCTAGAATATTTATCATACTCTGTACTAATACTATCCTGCTTTTTAAAGCTGAGTACAGAATGTAAATTATTTTATAGATGTAGGAGCTGCTTATGTTTTTCCTGGTGGTGATTTTTTTTTTCTCCGTAAGAGGAATTTAAAAGAAATAGATTAGAACACAGTAACAGCATGTCAACTGCTGAACCGCGCTGCTTCATTAAATCATTGTTATTCTGAACCAGTAAAACATTTGCATAAGTGCAAATGCCATCTTCTAACAATACTATCAGAATTGTTTAATCTTACACCAAATCCAACTCTGTTCCAGTCACAGTATGCTTGGTGGCCAATATTACAGAGTGAGGTTTGTCAAAATTAGCTTCTTTCTCTTGTGATTTTAACAAATAAAGTTGTATCACCAAGTTAAAATAAAAATTAGAGATTAGATTTTCTCCATTCTGAAACATTTACAAAGAGGAGAAAATGATAATTAATAAGTCTATCACTGCAAAACAGAGCAAAAAGATCAGATTTTCAATGCATTTTATTAATTTGCTATTTAGAAAGTTACCTTAATCACCAAAATATCTAGAATTCAAGGCATTGCTATATTATCCGTAAAAGATGGATTAAATATCTATTAATAAATTGCTTCACCGAAATGTTTATTGTATTTGAATAGCAACACTACTTTCAATGGGACTTTATTCACAAAAGGGACTGATTCATTTTACAGAATATGCATATACCTATGATCTATATACATATTGGTACCTGCACACACTGCACGTTTCGTGCAGGAGAACAGCGGGATTTTAGTTGACCAAGAATCTGCAGAAAGCATTGGAACCACTACAGAGTTTTGTACAAAGCACCCAAGTTTCTCTCAGCTTTAACAAACTGAAAATATAACATTTGGTCATCTCGAAGTTGAATATATTCTTTCACTTTCCAGCCAAAAGACATTTGAAAAAATATATATATATTTTCCATGTCTATGCAACATTTATTAATTATTAGTACACATTTCCAGAGTACCCATGAGCCTCACCTCAAGAAAGGTGTTCTAGCTCAAAGTCCATTAAAGCCAGCTTTATCTTTTCCACAAGTTTCAGTGCTTTATACAGATTCACCTACCTAGGTATTTACAGCTGTCCACTATCAGCGTATCTCAGCTTTTGGCATTTGTTTTGTTAAAATGGGCTGGATAAAGAATGTTCAAAAGGTTCTTAATTACTTAGAGAACTGGAAACATTGGTAGAGAATATGTCTACCAAGGGATGATGATAACTTCTAATTATTTCGAGCACTTGTTTTTAATTCAATTACCAAAGAAAAACAGTTTATTTGATCACATTTCTTTTGTATACATCTGGTCAGAAGCCAGCTTTTACCCAGTTTTAACCAGAGAGAAAAGCAGCAGTCTCAGAGGTATTAAATTCCTCTAGATTTTGTAAAAAGCAGCAGCCTGATAAAGAATAAAAACATCTTATTTCTTCCACTGAAGAATAGACTATATTGTAAGTTCATCTCTTAATAGACTCTAAAGAATCCATATCCAAGAAGAGACTACAAAAGTATAACCACAGGGGAATACATCAGTTCAGACACCAATCTCTTTAAACTCCAGAAGAATCCATAGGAAATCAGACCATCTTGGTTGCTCTGCTTCCCTGATGGATTGTTTCCTTTTTTAGCTTTGGTTGTTGTTTTCAGTATGGTTGGAATAGGCCTTGGAGAGGTGGGAAGAAACCATCTGGGTCTATGATTTCATGCCTCAGAAGCAGGCACGGTATTTCAGGATGAATTGTATGGTAAGTGGCAACTCAGTAAAAATGTGTCATGCATCTTTTGTGCTCAGCGTCTCAGAGCTTTCCCAGATGGAAGTTCACACTTTACATACCAAAAGAAGATGTTTGGGACTTTTAGCTGAGATCTTGAGTTGAACTGCAACAGATTTTGTTCGTGTCTAGCTCACTACTTCTGCTGGTAACAAGATTTAAACAACGAATAGAGAAAATTCATTTTTATGATAACTGAAATCAATAGAGAAAGTCCCATTTGAGAATATGATTTATCTGGTATTAGCCTTTATGGATGGATAGCTCTTTTCTCTTTCTCCACTACTTCTACTATAGCAGGGCTAATCAGTAACAGAGAGAGAGAGGGAAACGTGCAAAAGTAAAGAAACAATTTATGTCTACTTTAGTGAAGAAAACAACTTCCTTGTGTTCTGCTTTGCTTGTTTATATTAATACAGAGTGACTCAAAGTGTGCATCATTGAGCTGTTCATGGCCTGCTGAGGGAATCCATTAACTTAACCTTCTGTAGGACTATCGGTGATGTAGTCATAACATGCACTCCAGTGCTTTGTACTTGCTTCTTGACGTATTGCCTTGTCTGTATAGAATACATAAAGTCACCATGACCCTCATTAATGGATTCAGCCAGGTAATGCAAAAAGGTGGACTACATTGATTGAGGGAATATGAGGAACTTTTGTTACTAGTATTTGAAGGCAATACTTTTCTTAAATTCCCAGCTCAGATGATAGGATGATAACCAGCATCATAGAGTTACAGATTGGTTGCTCTTCCATAAGCGTTTTCTTCTCCTGGCCTGCATTAGAAATAATGTGGCCAGCAGGAGCAGGGAGGAAATCATCCCCCTGTACTCAGCACTGGTGAGGTCACACCTCGAGTATTGTGTTCAGTTTTGTGCCCCTCACTACAAGACATCAAGGCGCTGGAACGTGTCCAGAGAAGGGCAACAAAACTGGTGAGGGGTTTGGAGCACAAATCTTTGAACAGTGGCTGAGGGAGCTGGGATTGTTTAGTGTGGAGAAGAGGAGGTTCAGAGGAGACCTCATTGTACTCTATAACTTCCTGAAGGGAGGTTGTGATGAGGAGAGGTTTGGCCTCTTCTCTCAGGCAACAAACAGGACCTGAGGAAATGGCCACAAGTTGTACCAGAGGACGTTTAGATTAGACATACTGAAGAACTTTTCTCTCAGAGGGTGGTCAGGCACTGGAATGGCTGCCCAGGGAGGTGGTGGAGTCGCCGTCCCTGGCAGTGTTCAAGAGGCATCTGGATGAGGAGCTACGAGATATGGTTTAGTAGCTTGTGGTAGCAGTGATAATGGGAAGACATTTGGACTAGATGATCTTGTAGGTAGGTCCTTTCCAACCGTGTGATTCTATGCCATAGAAGCTGAATCTGAAGAACATCTGGTGTCTACTTAGTACTATGGCTTGTGGCAGGAATTACATCTTTACAAAACTCCTGACAGAGTTAAACTCCATAAGGCATTGTAGGTGAATTTTATAAGTTTAACTAATCAGATCTTTTGAGAATCTTATTATCCAAGTCATAGAATTCTCTGAAGCAGAAAAATATATTCCACGAGTTATTATGTAGAAACAAACTGGGCCTCAGCATTTAACATACTACTCTGTATTTCAGGGAGAAATTTTAGGTACTTAGATCAAGTATCACAACAGATGAGCTTTCAGTTTCTCTTCAGACACATCATCTGCAGTCTACTTACCTCAGAGTCACTGACTTCAAAATGTTCATGTAAATCATTAACTTGAACCATTTATTCTGACTACAGCTACATGGTCTAAAGTTGATGTCTGGAGTCTGTTAATCATTACTTGTCATCTGCTTGCTATGTATTAGAAGGGGATGCCAGACTCTCTTTCTGGTTTTGCAGAGCTCAGCACCTCTGGCTCTTTACATAAGTAACTTGCATCCAAGTTCCCTTAAACAGCCTGAAATACCTCATCAGGTCTATTTGCTTACCTTTCTATTGCTGCCTAAAGAGACATCCTAAATTCTCTGATTCAGATCTGCGAAAAGATGCTGAAGCAGTTGGGAATGTGATCCCAAAGCTGTATGGGGAGCATCATTGAAGCCTTGCTGCACAGTTCTGCAAGTGTCTGGGCAATGTTGTCACTCATGTCCTTGCCAGACCTGTTCCTGTGTGAGCTGAAGAGCGTAGTTCATAGTTCAGCCAAAATCTTAAGGCCAGAAATTGGCATTCCTTTGCCCCAGACTTGATCCATGAGGGACTAAGGACACTGACCAGATTCTCAGACCAGTTTGCAGTGGGGTGCATAACAGACAATGAAATGTTCAGAAATACCTGCAGAAGGAACTGGTGCTGCTGCTCAGCTGCTTGGTGGCTCCCAACCGGTGCTATTTCTGTGGCATCTTGTTGCATAGAAAACGATTTGAGATCCTTGGACACATTACAATGTTACAGTTCTTGATGGATCCTTGTGCTTGTATCTTTAGATGCTTGGGGTTTTTTTCCCCCAGCAATACAAAGGTCCATACTGGTCTTTCACTTACTACCTCCTCATAGCGTGTTGTTTCAGTCTCTTATCATCCAATCTTCCTTCTTTTTATGTCTTGAGCTTTCCTCAGCTGCTCTCTGTCATCTGCTACTCATAAAACTCCTTCTCTTATTGATTGCCGTTTTCTCCTTGGTCTGTATTTCGTTCCTTCTGCCACTGAGCATCCTTGCTTGCACTGTCTTATTTCTAATCCTAGTATTTGCAGCTTCATCCCTCTTCAGTTGTTCTGGTTTACTCCTTAGCCTGGTAATTGAAGTCTTTTGAGAAGTTCCTTCACATTTTTTTTCAATGACTCCTAGTCCTTGGTCACTTCTTTCTTAGCTCCAGCTTTGTTACTGTTTCCCAACACAGACTTGTTTCTCTTGTACTCAGAGCCATTTTATCCCCTTTTGTGCTCTGGAAGCAGATGTTAGTTTGGAATTGAGTGCTGTGTTAGCCAACAGTAGCAAAGGGTTTCCATTCCATGGAAATGCAGAGAGCCTACAGACCTCAGCTGCTGGCTTCATTTAGTGCTAATATTTGAAGAATTTAGGTACCAATCCTGAGCAAACCATTACTAAGAATTCACAGATTTCAAATTTTCCAAAGTTTTCATCTTGTCCGTGTCATTTTAGTGGCATGAGGTAATTAAGAAATAAATAAATAAATAAATAAATAAATAAATATTTTTTAAAACCCACATTCCTTATACAAGCATAAGTTGTCTATTACTTTTTACCCATCTGCTCCAAACTATGGTGGGCAGATGCAACAGCTAATATTCTGCAAATTTTTCTAGCATAAAAAAAAAAAAAAACAAAAAAACAAAAAACAAAAACAAAAAAAAAAAACAAAAACACAAAACACTCACATTCTTTTTGTCTTTTTGTCTTTTTCTCCCAGATGTTTTCTAAAACGTCACCAGAAGCCAGCCAGCTAGCATGGAAGATATCTGCCAAGAATGATGGGTTAATATGTCAGCACCTCAAAATAAGATCTTATGATTGAAAATATCGGAAGAAAACTGTATTTTATCTAGGACTTCATAATGAATAAATGATTTGTATAATCCCTTTTTTTCTTCATTATGTTTAATTGCATTTTTTTCTGGATGCATGAAATGGAGGAAGGTAAAACTGCAATTGAGAGATCCCACTTGCTTAAGAGAAACAAGTAAGTTACAGAACAGATAGGTTACAAAAAAACAGCTGGGAGGCAGCAATATCTTCGTCAGGATTAAACTGTTTTGTATGCTCAGTTTTCTAGAAGAGAAAATGACTGCACAGAATGGGCTTATAGATACTTGGCATTGCTTGTAGCAATCAGTGATAAGACAGAGCAAAGCCTCACATAGGTATATTGGTCCTTAGAGAATGATAGAAAGTTAGAACAGATACAAACACTTTCTTTGGCAAGACAGAACCAGAGTTTCTGAAGCACATGATTTCTGACCCAGTTGTAAAAGTCATTGTGTAACAGCAAAAAAGCATTTCAACCAGAAATGGCATCTGCACTGAGCATCAAGAATTTCTTTGTTGTCTTTTGCTTCAGCAGGCATCCTGCTTTATTGTTGTAACTGTTCTGTAATTTGGAATTAATTGTGGATGTCTGCAGTCTACAGATCTTATTTTTGAAAGAAAAAGAAGTATAAATTCTATACCGGGTAAAATAAAAATATTTATTCAAATAAACTTCTGATGCTGAAGTTGCAATTCCAGACTGAACGACATAACCTAATAGAGCGCAGATCTTATGTCAACCTTTGTGGTTTAACACAGCTCTGTAAAGGTATACTGCTTCTCTATGGTTTTCTCTGGAAAACCTTCTGTGCTGTTCTTCATGATGAGCAGTACCCTGAAGCACAAATAGTTTTGTGGTAGGAATGGTGCTGCTCTAGGATTTGGAAGTTAGGGTTAATGAGGATCTCAGATCCTACCTTTAGGTTTGCACAGTCCTGTGGCCTGAGTAAGTCAAGAAAAGATTGCATAGAAATGTGCTTCGTGTATCTTTAGTGGGAAATGAAGTTTAGATGTGCTGCAGTGTATTTATTCTTACAGTTCCCTGGTTAAATATATGTAGTTGTTGTCTTCTGATGCCTGTGGGAAATACTCAGCTCAGACTGCAACAGTGCTGCTGGATGAGCTGGAAGGTGAGGGGAAAGGTGGTGAATAGATGCATGGAAAGAAGTGGGTAAAGGCTACTCTTGTTAAAGAATGCACTTCACCAAGAATAAACCAAAAGCTGAACAGAAAGAGGTAAATGGTTAATTATAAATTAATTAATTACAAATTGTATAATATTCATGACTCCTCAGGAAGTAAACCAATGCAGTGCTCTAATTTTAACCTGAAGTCTTCGCCATTAACTGTAAATTCTGGTATTCATTAATGCAAAGCAAATAAACACAAAGGTACTCATTCATTACGAAGAAATATATGTAGCTCTGAGAAATTCAGTCTATCTTCAATGTATCCAATTAGTAAAGGGCCTGTTTTTAAGATGAAGAATTCTGAAAACTCATCCTTTTCTCCTGAAAGTTTTTTTGCCATCTTTTCTGTAATGCTGTGATATTTTTAAGCTGCAGATCTCCAATGTTGTTTTCCAAGGGAAGCTATTTCTGTGGCCTAAGTGAGCAAACTGTGCAAAACAGGCCGCAGAGCAGGAAGGGAGAACGAGTGTCCGAGGGAAAACAACCACAACTACAAACAACAATTGCAGTGAACGGACCGGGAGGAGCCTGAGGTTTTGTGACTCTCTCAAACTAGCCTTTAGAAAGCAAAAGTAGATTCAGGTCACAAACATGTTTACTTGTTGGGACAGTTTTGCGATGTGTATTTTCCTTAAGGTCTCAAGCAGGCAATTTCTGCCAAAGGGTATGAAACAGCATAAGCAATGGCTTATAATTCAGAATACTACTAATGACACCTAGGATAAGATTTTGTTAAGGAAAACTAATCACACTCTCCAGGAGCAGATCTGGTGGCCTTGATTTGTACAATGAGAATCCCTCTGAATTCAACAGAATTATTTGCCGGAGTGGAAAAGACTTAAGAGAAATAAGCCACTGATCCAAATCCTGTGTACAGTCTACAGCATTTAGTAAAGTGGATTATTCACCCACACTGCATATTCTGGTATTGATAGCAGTCACCCCCTGGCTATGTGAGTGCAGACCCAGTGGTGTCATCACTCTCCCTCTTCACTCATGGGCCTCCATAGTCTTAACAGACTCAGGGAGAAACTCACAGACATGCCTATTCAGCGGGGCAACTGTGGGCTCCTGCTCTGAATTTTGCTTTGTGTACATGGATCTGTATTCATATATAGGATCGCATCTGCTTGGCTACGAACTGTCTATTGTAAATTGCAGAAAGTGGAGGTAGCAATGAATATTTAAGCCATTTTCATCCATTAGACAGAACGTTCAATTCAGTGTGAGTCTTACTGATTTGGTCAGTCCAGCCTGAATTGATTCAGGTGTCACAGATTTCATCATTTTCCTTGAAACCTGTAAAAAATTCTGAGAATATTTGTATTATATCTGAATTTTCTTCTACTTATGTCTGAATTTCTTTTGTTGGTTTCCAGTTATGGCTTGCAGGAACTTGGCATCTGTAGAGATTCCTTCTAAAGTTAGAATGATGAGGAGGAAGAGGACACGTACATGAAAGGAAGGGTGAGGAAATCCCTTCAAAATTTGTGAGTCTACAGGAAAAACAAACAAACAAACAAACCATTGATGAGGAAGGATGTATTTTAAACAGTGGCCTGGCTACTTTTTCTCTCTCCATATAGGCTGGCAAATACCACTGGCAAAGACTAAGGAAAAAGCAGAAAATTGTTGCAAAAGGATACTTGCTCCTTTTACCCCTTTCCATCTCACCTAGATTCCTTAGATTGTGTCATCATCCTACTCTAAACATCAAAGTCCACTGGGGAGAAAACAAAGCAAGACCAAACAACAAAGTAGTTTATTAAGACTGAAAGCAAATAATATAGCAGGTAATATAATGCAACTGGAATGACAGCACTAAATAGCTGGGACATTTCTGATATAGTTGCATTTGTGGGTATTTGATTGCAGATAACAGATTTTATTTCCATCACATTAATCTCAGAGCACTGAACAAGTGAAGCAAAACAGAAGAGGAGGTCATTGGTTATTAGAAGGTGGAGAAGAGTCTGAGGGGGAACTGAAAAAATAGAAGGTGTTGCCTTCACTAAGCAGATGGCAGTTATGTTGTAAGAAAAGGATTGCTCTAGACAATGAACCAGGTTTGGAACTTTCTGCCCTCAAAAATGCAAGAACAGAGGAACTTATGGGCAGTAAATCTAGAACTGCAAAAAGAGATGGCCTTTTCTACATGATTACATTAAAGACACACCACTCGAAACGCTACTGCGTTAATGCAGTCAGTAAAAGACTGCTGTGAAAGCAAAGAATTGTTGGGATTTTTTTGTCAAGAATACTAAGACTCTCATCCTGTTACGTGTACCATAATAAAACTGTGTTGAGCTCACAATTTTACTCTGAATTTTAGAAAACGTTGCTGGAGACAACAGAAGCTAAATAAATTTCTGGGATTTTTTTTTTTAATTAATTAATTAATTGATTGATTGATTTGTTTGTTTGTTTTGTGTATGTGTGTATGTGTGTGCTGTATTTTTTATTGTTTTTGATGTTTTGTTTTTGGTTTTTGTGTTTTTTTTTCCCTAAGTTGTGTGCTGTGGGTAAATTTCATTAGGATTCTAAATAACGACTACTTTTGAGTAATGAGAATGTTGTGTTACCTTAGGTGGAAATACTCTACTGCTGTGCATGCATTTTGAAATGAAATGTTGTCTTTCTCTATTACTTTGTCATTTTTCCTTCTTTCGGATGGTTGGTTTATCAGCTTGTTATCCCTTTGAATTTTGATTTGATTTCAAACTTCTGCATTTCTCTGAAAGTGCTTTTAATTTTGCAGCAGTTTTGGTTCCATTTCTTCCTAGATTCTATGGGTTCCAGACTGGGCCCTCAGCCGTTCTCAGCTATTGGTCTTACTGTTCATGAGTTGTACATTAACAGCAGTAGCTCCAGTAAAGATTGGGCCTTCATACAATTAATCAGCAAGATTTTTAAATGCATTGTTTTTGTTTACATGTGTGGCAAAATGCCAGGCTTGCATTGATGTTAGAGATCTGCTTTTCATTCTGTTTGTCTTTGAAAATCAGTCTGAGAATCTTTTCATGGAATGTTTGCTCCTTTGCCCATAGTTTTTGTTCTTTTCAGTTTGGGTTTAAGCCATGCTGTGGGGATTGGGATGTTGTAATGCTAGCATCAAAACTGGAAAATTTTATATGGCTTCTGATATCTGAGTTAGCTTGGTGAGAATGTGCAGGCATCTTTGCCTGGAAGTACATCATGCTGTGTAAGAATTACATTTGTGTCATACACTTGCTACATGAAAATACTATTTGCACTGATATATAAGTGATACCATTCTGTGGAATTGTCAATAGACAATTATCATCAGCCAAGTTCAGTAAGGAGGAACTGGCATGATATGCATGTTTGAGGCACACATTGGCCCTTCTGTCATCGTTTCACTTCACAAGACATTTAAAGCCGTGTACCTCTGTAGTCCCCATTCTGTGGCCTCAAGAAACCTTTACTACTGCTTTTTATTCTGTATGCAAGTTGTCCATCTTTCGAAAGTGTTCATAATTATGAAATGCTGGACTCATATCACAGCAGAGGCCAGCTAGGCTTTCACACACAAGACTTTGAAGGCAATGACAAAATGATCTCCAGCATGACCACAAGAACCCATATAGGTAGTCCACTGTGGTCTCTGAAGGTCATGCAGGGTTGCATCACTAAAAGACAGAGCTCTTTATATACTTCTGTTGTGGTTTAACCCAGCAAGAAGCTGAACACCACACAGCCTTTCACTCACTCCCCCACTCCCAGTGGGATGGAGGAGAGAATCAGAAAAAAAGTAGAACTTGTACGTTGAGATAAAAACTATTTACTAAGACAGAAAAGGAAGAGAGAAATAACTGTAATTATTATATATATGTGTGTATGTGTACGCATATTTGTTTATCTACAAAACAAGTGATACGTAATAAAACTGCTCATCACCCACCAACCAGACCTCAAGAAGCATCAGTGCCCCCCGCCCCCCCCCCCCACTTCCCCTCTGTTTTATACTTTATCCACATGATGCCATATGGTGTGGAATATCCCTTTGGTCAGTTTAGTTCAGCTGTCCTGGTTCTGTCCCCTCCCAGCTCCTGCTGCCCTCCAACCTCCTTACTGCCAGGAGAGTATGAGAAGCTGAGAAACTGAAATGTCCTTGGCTCTGTGCAGCATTGCTCTCCAGCAACTAAAATGTCAATATGTTATCAACATTGTTTTTCACCTAAAGCAAAAACATTGCATCATACCAGATGCTGTGAAGAATATCAGCGCTGTCCCAGCTGAAACCAGAATAACTTGAGAAGAAAGAATTATGATTTCCACCAGAAGACCCAGAAGGAACTTGAAATGTAAACTAACAGAAAGTATGCATGTAGCTGCCGTTTTAATGGGCTTGCTATTTTGAATATGAAGATAAAAAATGATGCTGTTCTTCCATTTTCCTATCTTCTAGACTTGCATTGATTACAGTGTTGTGAGTAGTAGACCAGACCCTTTTCTATGTACGGTGATGAACGTTCAAAGACCTACCACATGAAGTCTCAGTCTTGCAATCAATCATGTGGGAAGAGATTCCCATGTGTCCAAAGGCCCAATGCAGCCAAAAGAAACATCAAAGATCACTTTTGAAGGTACAAGCTCAGAAACCAAGACAGATTTACGACTGTATTTTTCTTCCATCAAGATGCAGACATATTTTACATTTCTTTTTTTCATTCATCTCTTTTATTTTTAATATTGTTGATAATCTAAAGTGTGCAAAGAGTTCAAAATATGACCTAAGAGAAATGATATAAAAATGTATTTTAATTCCTAATATAGAGGATTATAATTATGTGATTCTGTGATTCTTTTTTCCTTCCCTGATATTTTCCAGAATGCGCTATAAAAATAAAAACTTACCACTGTCTCCTGGCATGTGGTAACATGGTACTGGCTTGCTTTATTTTTCTTTTCTAGCCAAGTCAAAGTCACTATTTTGAAAAATCAAAGCCTTTTTCTTATTTATCTTCCTCTGGATCACTTTGTCCAGAATAAGGGTTCAATATCAACAAAGAAGAGATGCAGTAACTTAGCATGTCCCTTTGTTCCCCTGTGAAGAACGCCAGCACTACGTCTTTGCTTCCATGGGTTGAATGACTGTCAGATATCAGCACATGGACATTTTTGGAACAACTCTTTCAAGTGCCATTCATATTTATACAGACTAATTTATGTGTAACTGCGGACTCTTACAATAAAGGGAGCAGAACTCCTGAATAAACCATCGTTTCCTCTACAACAGAAAGCTAGAAACAGAAGTTAGCAGAGGCCTTTAAAATAACTACTAACGTACAGAAAGCAACATAAAAATGAATCTAGCTGCTTGTTTCTTTTGATGCCTTCCTGCTGGCAAGCTGTGGGAAATCATGTAGTTTCACAATTAGGTCATTTTGGGAGCATTAAGAATACATATACATTATGATAAATAATTTCAAAAAATAAAGGAAAAAAATGCTGTGATTGGTCAGTGAAAAATGATACGGTACATATATATCATGCCTTGCAGCGTATGCTCCTATTGCAAATAGCTTACAGTGGTATGCAGCCTAGCTGAGACTCCTTAGAAGACAAGACCTTCATCTTGAGTGCCTACATGCTCTAGTCCTAAGGACTGTTCACATTATTGAGATATTCTAAGCACAGAGATCTGGGTGTGAGTGCAGCGCAGTACACGTGCCCATTCCCAAAACTAGGCTCCTGTCCCATAGAACTTCCAGTGCCAGAAGGTCTTAATTTGCTGTCATCGAGAAGGCTTGAAATTGAAACACTTGATTAAGTGATTAGCAGTTATACAGTAAGAGGTTTTGTAGTAATCATAACACACAAATAAGCCTTTAGGCTTTAAGTTTATGTTGTTTTTATTATACTGTAACTGATTTGCTATTATGTTTCCATGTGACAGATTGTTTTCTTCCCTGAGGGACACAGCCACTGCTAATATTGCCATTATGCTAATATTACCAGAGGCAATTATTGATATTGACATCACAACCTTTTTGAAAAGAAAATAATAATAATAACAATACCATTTAGGAATCCATGCCATTCATGTTCCTAGAACGAGTTAATTTTTTCACCAGTAACATGCCAATTACTTGAGTTTCCATTGATTACCCCATGCCTGTGGATACTGCCTGTCATCGCTCCTGAACACTGATTATTATGCAAGAGGCTGTCATACTGCAGAATATTTTTGCAAAACCAAACTGGTTCACTTCAGACACACAAGACCCAGGAATTCAAATGGCCAACCCCAGTCTCCAGCAACTAAACAAACCACACAGCTGAGCTCAGATATGGAAAACCCTGTAAACCAAACAACTGACTCAGGACACACAGCAAGCCAAAAAATCTCCCAGATAGTCAGGACAGCCAGCTGAGAGTGGCTAACAGGAGGCAGGAGCTACACAAAATAGAGAAAAGTAGGCAAAAATATTGAAGACTAAGGGCTAAGTGATGATTTAGTCTGAATTACTTGCAGTACAAAATATTGTGCATTATCAAGCCGCTGCTTTTTTTGCCCTCAGTGCTGTTGGAGCAGAAATGCAGTAGGAAGCATGCAAAGTTGGTGTGAGGACAGCAAGAAGCCTCAGGTGAAGGTAAGAAGCTCAGAGGGTGAAGGCACCCCAGGCATACACCAGTGCAGCCAGGTAAAGCCACGTTCCCCTGTTTACTGTTTCCCAGTTTCCCAATGTGCCTGGCCTGAAGCTCAGCTCCAGAATCATCTCATGGCATTCTCAGTTGTCATCCAGCACTAGAAAGCCTGGGGAGCAAATGAAAATGATGTCTAGCACGTGGGTGACTGCAGAAGAAGCCAAAAAGAGGGCGATTAAGCAGCGGATTAAGCATTCCCCTTTACCTTGAAAAGCCTCTGAAAGAAATGGTTTCAGGGATTAAAAATTAATGTGATTATTTTAACAAATGTTGTTTTTGAGAAGAACAACAGGAATAAGTTCCAAGCGGAGCTATCTAAGGGACTGTGAAACAATCCCTAAGAAAAATGGTCCCCAAAGATCCTTTGTTGAGTGTTATTTTAAACTTCTTTACACAAAGCGTATATAGGTGGGGATGAAATAATTCATACAATATTGAAAGACATTTATTTCCTAGTAAAACCTAGAAAACAAAGCAAACTCACATCCAAGTGTGTTAGCTTGGAAAGAAACATTCAAAATTAAAGATCTCCTTTTTTGTGTGTGCCAGAGGTCAGTAACTGTTTACAGCAGTAGAATATTTGCAGTGCCTGTATTCGTATCCTTGGAGCAGATTCTGCACACCAGCAGATGAAAAATAGAGTGTTTTCCTAAAACCTACAACGTGCATCATTTTTTGTGACCAGCAAATAACTCAGATGTCAAAAGACTCCTGCAAGCTCACTCTTTTTTGATATTGGTACTTGTTTGTTCTATTTTTATTTTTTATAAATTTGATTTAATAGCTTAAGAAAAAAGGATATTTCAGAGATGAACTAGAATATTAAGGAGGCCATTTCATGACAATTCCAGACCTTATCACAGTCTAGTTTTAATTCCTAACTCTTCCTAGGGCTGTTCTACACTTAAAATTATTTTTAATATAAAATAGATTCTAACTAGAAATAATACAACCAGAGCTGATCTGACACTGCTTTCTAACAGTGCCTAGGATCTTCACGGTTTTTAAGGTACTTACCTATCATCTTGATTAGCAGAGAAGCACCTTAAAGTCCCTTCCACTGATGAGTTACTGAGGCCCAGAGATACTACAAGTGACTGCCAAAAACATGGAAGTTGCACCTTCCAGAGCAGGTTATGCATCCAAAGAACAGATCTCAGAATTTTCCAGGCTGTCAGCTCCTACTGAATGATGGGAGTTAGGCCTGGGAATATCTGAATGTAGTAACCTTGTTAAATGAAACTAGCTTACTAACTCAGAATGTCAACAGGGGCCCAGGTCCAGGACCATTGGGCCTTTCATTAGGTATTTATTTTCCATATATGCTGTTTAGGAAGTTTGGGTATCTTTACATCTTTTGCCTGTGCAGAACAGTACCTTTTGTCTCTGAAGCGTTTTAAGATGAAAATTTGTATGTTCTTTAGGTGCTTCTGAGGTTAAGCTGTAGTTGAGCAGGAATTGGCAGGATTGCAGTCTCGGTCACAGCTACTTAAAGACCTCCCTAAGTTCCATTTTAATCACATAAACCCTTTTATAAACCTAGGCTTAATGTCCAAATCCCTCTTGGAAATTTTATCCTAAGAGAATGTCCTGAGGTCACACAGAAAACTTATGAGAGAAGGAACTGAAGTTAGGTAATGTCCTCAGGTAGTGCTCTGCCTCTCTGACTGTTCTCCATAAAAATTACTTTGTGTTGTAAGAATGCAGCTTTTGGTGCTCTGAAATTGTTAGGAATCTGCCTATTTTGAGAGCAGACTCCGGATGACTTTCAAAAAGGGGTACATATATTACAATCAAAGGCTTTAAAAACAAACAAACAAAAATGTGTAGAGAAGGCAGAAAGAAAGAAAAAAATGCTGTCCAGATCGTTTAGAGCACATTTCCCTCTCATGAGAATCACTGTTAGAAAGTCAGGAGGCACCAGAAGCAGTGGGTTTGGTGTCAGAGTCACTGTGACATTCACAGAGCCCACTTGTGACTACGAATAAAAGGAAGGTGAGAGCACTATCTGGAGCTGAACAGCAATATTAAGGACAAGGACTTCCATGGTGCACATAGCAAAGGGAGTATAGAGCAACATTGTTCTCCTTGCCCTGAAGACGAAGGATGGCTGAACACAGAGAATGAGCAAAGTCAGCTGCCTTAATTACGGAATATATTAGATGTGTTTTATGTCTTTCAACTAAATTAGTGTAGCATTTTCAATACTGTGTGCAAGAATATATAAATGATACAGTTCTTCACTGAGAACAATATAGAGATGGCACTTTGCAGTTTCACAAGTAAGCAAATTAGAAAGAAAACCCTGAAACTGTGCTGGCGTAAATTGTCCCTCCCTTAGTGAGGTCAATGAATGGTGACAGTTACAGTGCTTGAAGATTTTCATTCTCTTTCTGAGCAGCATTTATGAAAACAAACATCTTAACACCATAAATCTGACAGTAGAAACCGCTGGCTATCCCACTTGAAACCAAGAAATTAGAATGTATTCATTACAGTGCTGTGCCTGCATTAAGTTGGTTAGTCTTCTAGTTAAATGTCATTGTTTCTAACACTTGTAATTCGATGTTGTATGTTCAGCTAATGTAGAAAATTCTATTACTGTATTTAGGTTTTTCCAAATCTTCATTAGGTTCACATGAAAGCTGATGCCAAGTGTTATATAAGCAAGGAAAAAAAAACATGGTAATAATTTGGTTTGAACAAAAAGGAGAGTAAATTGATTTTTATATTCTTTATTGAATAAAACCACCTTTAAATATATCCTGTGGTTTTTATACCTTTAATCTCTCTTCCTTGCATCATTTTCTTTCCAGTCCTGTACATGAAGCCATAAACACTCCTTTATTAGAGAGAAGGAAAAAAGTAAAAAAAAGGGTGCAGTTAAAGAAGCCTTTGCCTGCTGTTTTCTCTCAGATCTCTGAAAAGTAGCTTTTAAAATAAAGCAGAAAAGACGACTGTCTGACACGTACGGAAGATTTATCATTCTTCAAATGCATTTTAATGAATGTGAAGGGTTTTAAACTCTCTGTGCCTTGTACAGCTTGCTATTCCCTTTGAAAGCAGTTTAACTTCTGTAAGTGTGCAATCTGCTGAGACTGCGAGACTGCTGAAACAATTACCAACATACCCCATCTTGTGATACTACAGGAGGAAAAAAAAGTCTAATTTTATAAGGAAATCTGTTCCAGTATCTAGATTTTGTTTTCATTAGTTGCTTATTGCATGAGATCACAGGTCAGTAGATGCACAGACCAAAGTAAAGGCTCCCCATTCCACGGTTCGCCTGCTATAGTATTCGAAACTTCAAAAAGTTTCATGCTGGACACATCAAAGATTTTTTGTTTTAATACAGTGAAGGTACATAATAGAGCTTTTGTGTTTTCTCCCAGAAGCTAATAAGCATCCTGAACTTTTAACATAAACAAAATCTCGATATTAAACTGGTTGGGCAAATTGAGCAAACCCAATGTTGTGACATGAAATAATCTCTTGTTCTCATCAGATGGAAATGAATATCCTGGCATTTTAGGTTCAGGAGCCTGAAAAAGTCAGAGCAGTTTTTGCATGTGGAAATGCATTTGGAGGAAGTAGCATCATTGAAGAAAATCAGTGAACTGATCCATTGGTACACATTTCACCTTGCCTTTAGATATGCAGCAGTTCATGGACTATGCAGGCCCTCAACTGTGCATGCAAACATATCCCAGACTGTGCATGCAAAATCATCCAGGCCACTTAGGAATGGTGAAGAGTATCTTATTGCACCGCCTCAGATTCAGCAGTGAAACGTTATTACTCGGTTGACATGACGTGTCATCATATGCCATCATGACATAAGGTGTACATGACTTGATTGAGCAAATGTGAGGAGAATCCCCCGAGAGATGGAGGAAGTGCCACAGCTCAGCATCTGCCAGACCTCCACTCCTCCTCTCAGTGACTGCAGCAAGGGCAGCTGAAAGCTCAGAGACTGATGAAAGACGGGGTTCATGCGGACGTTTGCACTGAAAATTGTGCAGTGTGAGGTCATGGGCTCTTGTGACATGAGAGAGCAGAACTGCCTCTGCTGATGCCTTGGCTAGCCTTTCAGTTTGAGGGGAGACATTTAACAAATGCTTCATGCAGAAGTTCATGGATACTCTGAGCTTGATTCTCCCGTACTATTCTGGCAATACTAGACAGCCTTGGAAATTATTGATTTGACATATGTTGGGTTAGAGCAAAAAGAACTGTCTCAGTACTGAACTTTGCAACAGGCAGTCCTGACCTTAGGACCAAGTCAGATATCTAATGGGACCACAATGACACAAATATACAGTAGACATCACGTAAATGATACGCTATGTCTTTCTTGGATGAAAGTAACTATATGAGCAATCAGAGAGATGAAAACTACCATGACACCTCAATAGAAATAATCCTTTTACATTTTGGAGCAAGAACTGTACAAGCCACTGTCAAGAATAACTGATAAGTCCACCAATGTAAGGAAGTTAAAAAAAAAATACACAACAGTTCAGGGAAATAATTAATCCTCGTTGACTGATGATTCACTACTACATCTTTGGGTCTTTCTCTTCCTGCAAGATGATGCAAGGAAGACACTGCAAAACCAAAGCCCCTTTCCCTCTGAGCCTGGCTGCTGCTTTCTTCATCTCCCATGAGTTTACAGGAGTTCTTGTGAAGCAGTGAACTGGGTAGTAGAACTGGTGGGTCAGGCCCAGCCATCTCTTGTAAGCAGTCAGCTTCAACCTGAGAAATTCTCAGCTTTTACTGCAAAAACAAGAGTTGGAAAGTGACTTTGCATCTCTGGGCAGATAAGGAGGAATTTCTCCTTTTACCTTCAAGTGCTACTGAAACATTGATAAAATTACTTTGATGACAAAAGTTAAGCAAGCAAGATTAAAACAAAACAAAACAAAAACTCAAGCAAACAAGGATTGGACAATACATGAACAATAGATCTATGTAAATTGTAATAGCTTCAAAATATATTTTAAATGAGTAGTGAGAACTTCAGAATCCATCACCCTTTATATGCCATTGCATAAGCCATCCTTAACAAGAAAAAAGGAGAGGTGAGGTGCCTTAGGGACAAGCTATCCTATAAAAGCTTATTGGAAGGATTTGTGCATTTTCCTTTGAGTCAGCTGGTATTGGTCACTAATGCAGATCAAATCAGGTGATCTTGTATGGACAGTCCACAGTTTCTGTCTCCAAAACCTAGCTGCCATGGTTTTTATGGCAGCAGATGTTACACCGTGTGCTTTGATGAGCTGGAATTTTTCCATATGTGTATTCAAATCTTCACACGTTCAGTGTGCTTGAAACTTAGAATGTCTAAAGGTAAACATCTGGCAGGAATTTAAGGGTGAGTTCAGCAAGAAAGGCTGTGCCCACACTGTTAACAGGAAGGTAGTATAACTACCTTTTCTCCCTGTAAATGGAAATGTTGTGCCCCATCAAGTGCATGCACATCTCATCTCCCACTTACAGCCCAAAGCTTAGCTGTACTTCTCATCTTTGCTGGTACTGAATTTTAACAAAGCGTGTTTCCTTCCTTCCCACACCTCACCTATGTAGGTTGCTCCAAAAGAAATGCCTCCTATTTATTTCTGTGGAAACTAAACAGATATAAAAAGGAAAAGAATGCCTCTGACATCATGGGCCAACATTATAAAGTAGGAGGCATTCGTTTTGGAGAATCTCTTGCAAAAATATATTCTTGTGACCCCAGAAGGAACTCTGACACACACAGATGTTAGGGGAAAACTTGACTGATACTGCTGGCAAATTTGGCAGAAATCTGGGTTTCCTGGGCTTGCTGCTGCAAATATTCACTGCTTCCTGATGGCCTCCATATGGAGATTTCTTTCTGAATTGCTTTATTAAGTCAAGAAAAAATGCCAACTATCAAAAGAGAGGGGGAAAAGGAAGGAAATTAAGAAGAAAATGCAGTATAGTGATAAAAGACAAAGCGCAAGCTTGAGCAGTGAAATTGTTAATTAGGAAACTGCTGCAAAGAGAGGTCTCTGTTATGTGAGTTCAAGAAAGATTTTTTTCTGAAGGATGAAATTAAGTTGTGTTAGACCACCACTTTGATTTTACCGATCCAACTAAGGGAGAGGTATTATTATTTTCATAGTAGGGGCCGATCTACTGAATTACACATTGCTGGTCTGTCACTCAAAATGACAACACAGACGGGATTTTCTTTGATCTCCAGCAGTTGATGTTCCAGACAGGAGTCCATAGGGAAGGCAACGTTAATTTTTCAGACCCTAAACCTCAGAAAATCCATGGCATTGGGAAGAGGTTATTGTAGAGCATATTTGTAAGCCACTGCCAAGTGTTGTTGATTTGCTTCCTAATAGGCATTATGATAAGAATCCGGTAAAGCTTAGAAACCAATTACCAGTTGCAGTACTACCATTACATCACAGTTTCACTGAATTTACAAACAGTTTAAAAATAAAGCAGTTAATTCTTCACGTAGGTTAGGATGGACAGCTGTCTAGCACATTCACACCAAGGGCTGTGCTTTAAGTTCAGTGTAGTTATTCTGATTTACATGTGAGAATACAGCCCCATAGTAGATCACCATACACATGCAGATGATAGCTGGAAATATGGGGGTGTATTCAAAATTTGAAATAAACATTTCTACACAAATATTTGGATGATAAAGAGTAAATGAGATTGTTTGAAAATGATGCAGCAGATTTACCAAGGCAGTCCATCTAAAACAGCTGGCCAATTTAGCCTTGGACCCTGATTTAAAGCATCAGGAGTTACCATGTAGTTTTCTGTTCCACTCGTATTTGCAAGTAAATATTTACAAGAGAGGCTCTTGAAGTGTGAAAGTGTTACTGACAGCACATAAAATAAAATAGAAGCTCTCTGAACTTTTGACAGTTTTTTTTTTTTTTTTTTTTGTCCAGTTAAATATGCAGAATATTTTTACTCTCTGGCATCTTAACTGTCAATTTGATTTCCATAATGTAAATAGCAAACAATGGAAGAAGCTGTGTTTCCACGCAGGATGTTTGTACCTGCTTATTCCCTGACTACTGACATTTCTGTTTACTTGTCAGTACAAATTAGTCATTGTAAGTATGTGCAATCACTCATACTTACATGTCAGTTTTAATAATTGCAATATCAATACAAGTTTTCCTTAGCCCAACTTGTACTCACTGAGACTTTCAGCTACCTTTGGCTCCCAAAGTTGAACAGCTGAGACTAAGTCAATACAAAGTCCGTGTTTCCCCTTACATCATGTTGAACAATAGGAAAACAGTGTTTGGAAAACAGGAACATCTCCAAAATGACAAGGAGCAGCGTGACTTGGGCAGGGAAGGTGTGGGAAAGGGACAGGCAGTGGTGCTGAGTTCATTTTGCGTGGAGCTGTCTTCTCAAGCTGGGCTCTTCAGTGCATTCCTGCCAGGAACAGCACTTTGTAATGCATACTTGACGGGCGTTGTGAAGCAAAGGTGATTCTGCTGAGAGGGGATTTGGAAGACAAGAAAGAGAAGGGGTAATCTATGTAATGCAAGAAGAGATGTTAAAAAAAAAGAAAAAAAGAAAAAAAAAGAGGCAATATAGGAAAATAATAGAAGAATGATGCATATTTTAGTGACCTTCCTATTTCCCCCTCCTTCTTCTACTACAAGACTGGAACGATATCATATTTTGAACCAAGCAGTGTTACTAGTATCTGTTTGAGTAAATAAATGATCATGTTCTCTTAATTCCAGCACATGCATTGTTAAGTCATTGCTGCACACTTTCAGTGTGAGAAAGCTAAAACTCTGCACAAGCATACAAAGATCCTTTTAACACAAATCGTGCCCTGATCATCTCGAAGAGTGGAGAAGCTTCAAAAGGACAAATTCTGTGTTCTCTGAGCTCCCACTGATGTGTGATTTCTGCCCAGTTCTGGGCTCCTCAGTTCAAGAAAGTGAGAGAACTTGGGGAGAGTCCAGCTGAAAGTCACAAAGATGATGAGGGGCCTGGGGTATCTTCCTCATGAAGGAAAGGCTGAGAGACCTGGGACTGTTCAGCCTGGAGAAGAGAAGACTGAGGGGGGATCTTAGCAATACTTATAAATGTATAAAGGGCAGGAATCAAGAAGATGGGGCTGAGCACTTTTTGTTGGTGCTCAGCAATTGGACAAGGGGCAACAGGCACAAACTTCACACATGCCGGAGAGATCTCTTAATAACTGGATGTGAAACATGTTTTGTTTTTTCTCTCCAAGGAGTTCAGTCTCAAATGCTCTGAGACAACATTCACATTTCTTCTGAATTATGAGAAGGCTAAAAGGCAGTATTTACAGCTTCTGCCATGGAGACAGTAAAAGACATGAAAAAAATAAACAGCCTCTGTTGTGGGTGATGATGCCTTGACAGAGCCAGCCCATGGATGGGGTCAATCAACCTGCGGGTTTCTTCACCACTGTCCTGCTTTGCTGGAAGCAAGCTGGGAGACATTGGGCTGAGGCACGGCCAGCCAGGAGCAGGGACACACAGGTGAGGATAAAAAAAAACAAGCATTGCCTTGGTAATGGTGTGAAGAAGAAATAAGATAAAGTAGGTCAGAATAGTAAAGGGTGCTTTTGCAGAGGGAAGAAGCAGCACAGAGCACTCTGCTTGCATAACAAATGTCTTTTACATCACAAGCATCTCTCTCCAACACTCTTTCTTGTGATGGGATTTTCAAAAGCACTCCGTTTTTGCTAATCCTTTTCCTTCAGATGCCAGTGAGATTTGCCCTTGCAACAAGAAGGTCTCACCTTTGCTTCTGTGGGAGAACTGCTCAACTAGCAGTGAATGCGAGTGCAGATCTCAGCCTGTTAGATTTTGGTTTGGCAATGAAGAGACACAACTCTACTGAAACTGCCTGATCATTTTTCCTTACTCAGCAGGCTGATTGCTGTGAGAAGACTACCTGGGTTTGCATTGGTAGAAAAAAGGCAAAAAGCACAGACCAAGTAAAGTGATTTCTACTGTAACATTAAATAATAAAAAACAACGTGATAAACAGGATCTAAAACTCCTGACAGACTTCATTTCCAGAATGGAAGGTAACATTCAATCTCCATAGTGACGCCCTATTTCTTTCACACAATAAAACCTGCTGTACTCTGTTTTTACCCACTACATCCAGCAGCAAATGCTTGAGGATTTTGAGTTAAATCCCCAAACAGTATGAGATTTTTATTTACTCTGAGTTTGGAATCTTCTTTAAAAAATGAATCATGAAGTCTTGTGTTATCATGTGACTCCAGAGAAGGATGCTTTCTAAAATCTACGATAAAAGTGAAAGAATTTGTAACATTATTAGCCCTCTTTTAACATAAAGGCTTCTCTGCTGCTACATAAAAGGTATGCTTTTAGCTCTACTGTCCACATTTTTAAGCATTTTTTTAGTATGACCTTACATTTGTAATGCTTTACAGCTCTTCTTTTTGTAATGGGTTCCACCAAGGTCAAGCTAAATGACTTCTAATTTTTATATGCATTTTGGAAATATATGTGCTGGGATACCTTGCTGGGATTTGGGAGAATTTGAGGCATTTAGCAAAAGTAGTTCACTGTCCTAATCCAACAGTTCTGGCTTTTTTCTTCACCTGCCATGCTTTCTCAAGTCTGGCATTGAGGTCTGATGAGATGTTCACTTCAATCCAGTGCTGCAGTGAAGTGACAGAAATCTGAGTGTTTTTTGTTGATATCCTCTAGTATATCCATTTAAAAGGTGAGATGGCAAGTCTTCCAGAGAGAGTTCCCAGCTCTGTAGTTCTCCTGTTGCTCTACCACCAGTCACTGCATGCTGCTGAACTTCAGAGTGTACTACAAGCACATGGTTTTGGGTCAACATAGTTGGAATTTGTAGCTCACTGATGAGAAAATTTCTATCAGTAGTAAAAGCACAAAATGATCTCGTACAGCCACACAGGCTGATTTATCTTAGCTTTCATTCAATGCCTACAGGCAATTATTAGATGAGCTAGGTCAAATGAAATCCTAATTTCATGTGGTGGCAGTACTCAGCAGTACCAATCTGCTAGCACCACGGTGGCCTGATTTCTAGAGGAGGTCAGAACAAGAAGTGTCAGGGAAGAGATGAAACAATGATATTGCACAGCACAGAAATAGCTGAGTTGTTGAAAGCAACAGATGAAAGAAAGAGAACATAAAAGAGCCTGTGTGGTGGTGGGCAATGCCGGCCTTCAGCAAGGAACCTGCTCACGGATGCAGAGAAAATCTGTAATGCTGGTAGGGCTCATGAAGAAGGTACAAGGACAATAAAAGAGCTAAGTGACTACTTTGTATGCTCCTTCTGTCTGTTAAAAAAAACTAAGCATTACCATAGCTTGCTCAGACTGCAAATTATCAGGATGGACGGAGGTTATGCTTTTTGAGGACTTGGAGTCAGGTAAACCATAGTCATGCTAAGCTTTGTAAGTTATTTGGCCAGTGGGGTGCGGAGTGATGACATGTTTACAGGAATGCTCCTGTAACGGATGTAGATGTGGCTCCAGCAGTGGAGTATGTTATTTCTCCTCCCTCAGATGCAACGTGCTGTGTTTTCCTCAGCCGAGCACAGTTTCTGCAATGTAGGGTGCCTTTTGAGTATGTAACCTCTGTGCTTGCATGGAGTTGCTGTCTTTTGAGGGTCCTCTGGGAAAATTCATAGTGGTCCCAGAAATTCTGAGTGGGGTTTGAGTCGGTGCTGTTCACTACTTTTTAAGAGGAGCCTTGTGACGTTCAAATCCCACTTTTTTTTTTTTCCTACAGTGGTTGGCAGTTGGTTACAACTGAATAAATGAATAGAATTATATTTGATGAAATACAATATGACTTCTCATCACGAATTGATCTACTGTCCTTCTGAGTGTCTCTCTATGCATTTTTATAATCCCTGCACAGTGTTTAGACATTAGAGTGACGGACACTTCCGAAACATTTCTAGCTAAATCACAGCTGGGAGTCATGGCTCCATGGTTGTGCTTAATTAGGTACCTATTCTTATTCATGAGACTCTAGAGTTGAAAGCAGCAGATTATAAAAACCTTAGCTGGCACAATATCTACTGACCAAAAGTTTGCTTCTGAAAAAATCTTGTGACCCTGAGGCACCATTTCAGAAGAAACCTGCTTATTTTGGAAGATTTCATTGCGCTGTTTATGCACTCAAAGAGGTGCTAGAAAGTGAAAGAAGGACATTGAAAAGTCTTTTCTCAAAGATAAGTGCTGAAGCCCAGCAGTGCCCTGACTCTTGTCTGAGAGGAGTGCTGTGGAAAGTCAAGGCTGCCCTGGGGGTCCCTCTCTTCTCTGGGACACTGCAGCCAGGTGATGTTCCGGTTACAAAATAATGAATACAAGTGACACCGAAATCCTTTCGGTTAGATGCCCAACAACTTGCTTAGGGAGCAATATTTGCATCCACTCTGAAGTATAACTTTGCTTTTGCATTTCTGGCTGATAACAGCAGGAATTAACACTACAGGCTTTAACCTGGAACAATCCTGAAAAGCTTGCTCAAACATGAATGAAATATAGCCAGCCGTAGGTATCACCTAAATATAGTGGATAGTTCTTCTCCAGTAGCACTGTGTGAGACTGCTTAGGAGAAGAAAAAGAAATTACTTCCCATTTTGGAAGCAAAGGTTGAATCATTTGAGGTAGGAAGAGTATAATTAACCAGTTTGGGCTATGGCCAAGGGTATGTGTGTGCAGTGAGTGCCTGCACAGAAGAAACAGGGTAAACTGAAGCAGAAGGGGAAAAAAAAGAAAAAAAAAGAAAAAAAAAAAAAAAAAAAAAAGAAGAAGGAAGAAACTGCTGGCTGAAAATACTCATAGTGTTGTTTTCAAAATAATAAAGCAGCGATCAATCTGGTATACAAAATCGGAAGGATTTGGCAGCCAGAAGAGAATAAATTCTAACTCATAGGTGTAAAGTCAACTCCTCGCTTGCCTTCTGAGAAAAATCTTATGTAAGCTGAGCTCAGCACCTACAGTACTTGTTGCTGTTCCAGGGAAAACCAACTCTCTCTGCAAATATAAACCCTTTCTTTACTCAAACATCCAAAAATGCACTCATAATGCTGTTGCCAGGAAAACGCAGTGCTGCTACTACTTTAGTAGCTAAAGAAACCTTTATCCCCTACCACACATCAGCAGCATATAGCATATCTTTGTATTATCACATATTGGAGTCAAATTCATTAAATAGCACAGTCATTCAGAATGTGTGACAGCTGAGCCTGTTTAACAAATCCCACAGCCTGGCAGTTCTGCGCATGGCCAATGGCAGGATGCCACTGCATTCCCACAAAAGGAAAAGCAGCTATTTTTAAAATGTGTGAGATTAAAAACTACACATTTTAATCTTTGGTACCATTTCTTAAACATTATTTTTAAGTACAAAGAGTTCAACTGCAAGAAAATAATCTGTACTGAAAGGAAAAATATGAATGCATTTAAAACCTTTCTAGAATAAGATTCCTTGTGTATGCACAAACATATCCACACATACATAATATAAATGCATAAATAAAAGGAAGAAATTTGGGGGATTAAAGCAATTGAGGCAAAGATTCTACTTTCTTTATGTTGTTGTTAGTCACTTGAATTTTTTCATGGCAAAATACATTTCATGCAGCAAGAGTCTAATTAAGGTGTTACTAAACAAAAAGAACAGCTTTGCAAAGCCCATAGGGCCACAACTCACACTTACTTTGAATAGCAGAAGAGAACGTTAATAATTCTGACATTAAAGGGAATCAGTTCACGATTGGAAATCCCTTTGCTGACTTAGAGAGTGCTTTTTTTAAGCCACCATTTCTCTTTCAGAATCAATGTGGCTGTGGTGAAGAATCTAACTCCAATGCATTCCTGAAATATCCAGGGATGCAAATAGAGGAGGGTGAATGAGTGGCTGCAGTGTTACTCAGGGCGATGCTGAACCAGCACTGACTGAAGTTGCAAGCGTAGCAGCATGGCCTGTCTGTGAATGTAACCGTGTGTGGGCAGCTCAGAGGCTGGCAGTCCCGGCTCCAGGAAGCCCACAGTGGGGCAGCATCAGATGCTGAAGTCCTTCTGTTAAAAAGTAGCTCATATCATTATATTCTGTAGAAGATAAGAAAGGTAAATCTTAATACTCGTTGAGAAATGGACTCAGGCTGTCCAGGAATATAAATATGGAAAAATGTTTATCTTTTTTTCATCTACAAGATACAGGCTGCCGTGCAGCCTGAATGAGTGTTTATTTTCAGATGTGCTACGAAACACAGGATTAAGCAATGCTGCTGTGTCACCTCCAACATAGGGCACCCACTGAAGGTGAATGCTGCAAGTCTCTCTTTGTCCTTCTACTGCCATCTAGGGCAGGATTCATGTGTCCAAGCCCATTCATCTGTGTGGGAAAACAGAGGCAAATTTGCAGCAGTTTCCTACCAGTAGCTTGAAAATTCACACCGGCTTAAAAACAGAAGCCTAAGTCTAGTGAGCTTTTTTCCCATTGCTCCTAAGTGCGGTGGCACTCAGGACACCACATTTGTACACACAAATGTGTCTGTTCCACTTTGGCACCCTAGTGCTGGCATACTGTGTATCATGAACACCTCTTTGAGCACAGCTCCTATCCTACATCTTCTGTACATCTGTTAAAGCTTTTCTAGCACTTGATCTCAGACTAAAATGTTCTTCTTCATAAGGAGCAAAGCCTTACCAGTAACATCATTCACCAGCACTTTGCCACAAAAAGAGAAGGGGGAACTTGGGGGCAAGAGCCTGATTTTGAGGCTAGCTTACAACTAGTGTGCTCCTGTACCTTGCAGTACAACTGCTTGGCCCAGCGCAGCACAACACTTTCACAGAGCACAACAACTCCGCTCCTGCTCTACTGGCCACTGCAGACAGGTGAATCCCTTGTGTCCCACATCTCCTCTGAGACCATCAGCCCAAGGCCTTAATTGCCTTGCCTCCTCTGCTGCTACCAAGAGGCTTGGCTGGAGGTGAGCAGAGTCTGATGTTTGGCTGAGAACAGCCACCTGGCAGTTGAAGGGAGGACACTTCTGGGATGTATGGGAGGAGGGCCTTCTTTATAAGATAAGGTATGTCATCTTGATTAGAACCCAAAATAATTTTTTACTGGACTCAAAAACCTTTGGTTCACTGGTTCACTCAAAAACCAATCTAGTATATGAAGACCATTCTCCTGGCCAAGATAGGACTTGTGGAACATCTACTTGGCAAAGTCCAGCAGACAGATGGCTGAATTCCCTGCCTGTAGCACAGAAATTGAAGGAAGGCCATGGGCACACACATGAGGTTCTCCCTGAACATCATTCCTTAACTCTGCTCCAAGGAGTCACAGGCTTATGATATAAGCCTCCTGCCCTGGTAATCTTTCTCTGTACTTTATGAACAATGGACTGGGCTCCCTGTATGCCTGGTGTAACGAGCTGCTGATTAGTCCACTCCAGCTTGGAAATCTTGCAAGTCTGGATTCAATTAATGAGCGTGCTGATAAAAACCTCTAAGAGAAAAAATAAACATTACTACTACTACCATCACCAACAACCACAAAGCAAAATGCAGCCACTACTTCCAAAGCAGTGAGAACAGGGGTGCCAGCAGTTCAGAATCAAAGACAAATTCAGAAATGTAAAAGTAGATAAAGTGTTCAGAGAAACAACTTAGAGACAGAGGTGAAATATGGACTTAGTGTAACATTTCTGCAGAAACAAAATGTTCAAGAAAACAGTGGAAAATCCTCATTTGCACCAGGAACACCCTTGCAAATTACAGGAATAGAATTATTCTCTTGCTGTAGTAATGGATAAGTATTTCCAGAGGAGTATATCTTGTTTTGAAATAGCCACCCCAAATGACACAAAAGACCTCTCCATAAGGGAAATACTCTGAATAATGCTCTGCTATATGCTCTGTCAGAGACACTGCTTACTGTGATTTCTATTGACTGTGAATGTACTGATATACAGAAACCATATCCCAAGACACGCATGTTTCCATGGGGTTTTTATGAGCAGCTGTAAAATGGGGCTCTGAAATGCCATTTCACTGTGCAGCCCAAAGTTCTGTATGCAATCCAGGTGAGTGTGGAGTCGTTATGTGCTTATGTCTGATATTAACTGATCTCTAACCCAGACCACGCTGTTCCCTAACACTGCAATCTCAGAAAGTCACAGACAGCTGGCAGAAAGATTGCTGTAGATTAAAGATCTAAAACTATAGCAGAGAGTTGATGCTCATGCTGCCTACCAGCTTCAGCAGCTGGCAATGCTGGGGAAAAATACAGGGATCAACCCATCAGAAGGTGGTTTGACCAAAGGAACTGTGCCTTCAGCAGACTGTTGTTTGGGGAGAGGACAGCCCATGTTACTGTGGCCAGACAGAAGTCTGTTGGAGAGCATAGCCTTGGACAGCTTATGTGGCCCTGAGTAGTGGCTAAGAAGTTTCAGAAAAGATTTTTCACTAAAGCAGAAATTTCATCTCATTCAAAGCCAGGGATCCACAAGAAGGATGTGACCCAGAAGACTGTGTAAGCCACTACAGTGCAAGATCATAGTAGCACTATGAATTATTTAATGCTGAGGCTGCTGCCAGGTTTAAGCCCTGTATGGAAGTGCAGTAAATAACAGATTCAGTCTCAAAGACCCTGCTATTGTCTGTCTTGTGTCTTAATGTGTGCGCAGTGGTTACCAGACAAATAAAACAGATTTGGTTTCAGGCTGAGGAAGTTTCTTTATTAGACACTGCGCACAGCATTAAGTCGTGCATCAGTGGAAGGCTGGGGTGGATAAAGTTTTCTGCAGATCCTGTGTATAGAGGTTACTTCATTCCTCTAGCTAGGCCTTTCCAAAGAGATAATCAGGGAAAACACTCAGACTGTAGGGCATCTGAGGCTGTCCTCATGCCTTCCGTTTTGGAGAATGCCTTCTGAAGAGATGAGAACTCAGGGAAGTATTTTTCCTTGAGAGGAAGGAAAAAAGGCTAGCGTTTACTGACCCATTGGCCAGTAAAATAGCCAGGCCCTTGTGTTGCTACAAAGGTAACAGGTCAAGCTGTGACAGCAAACAGCTCCAAAAAAGAAAAGGAATTAACATTTTGGAAAAAAATTCCAAACTGTAAGGAAATTATTTTCTTTATTCCCATTAAATAAAATCCCATTGAAAGAATTTTTGATACATAAACGAGTTTCTAATATATTCTCCTGAAACCCACTTCCTTTAATATTCTCTAATGCTTAAAATCTCATAGATTTCTTCACAGGTATTAAGGGTATGTTATCGTCTAGGTTTGGGAAAGAAAATGCATTTTATTTTAAAAGACAGAATTTCATAAATGGTTATAACATTCTGGGCATGAAAATTACCTGCAGAGATGGTGTATTTTTATGGGGAAAAAATGCACATGTAAACCCAAAACAGAAGGTTTTCTAAGAAAGTGATTTGCTAAAACATGTGTCAAGTACTTTTAAAAACATGCTTAAACACTTTCTATTTCTCCTCAGAATTTTATCTTAGTAGGACACTTTTTCCTGAGAAGGCTTAACAGTCACATGCTGATTTCATCTATGCATAATGTTCTCTATACCAAAATACAAATATATTAAAATTGATCTAAGACTAAGAACGTATACAAACAACTGAAGAGTAAATAGCAAAATTGCAGATATACAAATTTTGTTTAAACTCCAAACATGCACACGGGAATTCACTGAAAAAATTCACACCTAGAAATAAATTCAAGCAACTCAAGATAGAAAAAATACTCAGGAAAGCTCCTAAAGAACTTGGACTCTCCTTGTAGACACCTCATGTACACAGAACATTTTAGTGTTGATTGCTCCCACTTCCATGATTTTGATTTTTAAGATACAATCCTTCAGAAAAACGTCCCACCTCCCTAATGCCTTCACTCTGTCATAAACACTGTATTCCCTGTAGGTTTAGACACACACATTTATAAACAATAACATATCCTATTCTTCTTCATTCTTCAAATAGAATTGCCGCATGAAGTTGGTTTATTAAGTCCTTCACTATGAAGATTACAACTAGCTTTTACTACAGAAGAACCTCTTTGAAACCTAATAATGTCCTAATAGCTCTGGAAGGGAAGTAACAGAAGCTCAATTGTTTTAGGAGAAAAACCCACCCACAAGGTCATATTTTTAGTGAACCTATTTTTAGCATTCTAAAATTAGCGTTAGAATAACAAAGTAGTAAAGCAAGGTCCTAGACTACTTCATTATCTTAGTTATTAGCCTGACAGCCTAAGTGACTCGATTAAACATCAATGACAGAAGAGCTGAAGGATTTAAAGGTCAATAAATACGGTGATAGGAATTCTTCCATGTAGTCTTTCTGGAGCTTAAATGTTGACAAGCTAATTACTCTTCTTCCCTAATTAAGCAAACCTTTCTTGATCAGCTGTTCATTGACGAGCTGATCACAATTGCTCATGTTGAAGTTCAGTAGAGGTCTAACTACCTAAATTTAATTAGTAAACAACAGAAATGAAAGCCAGATCCCAACTAGTTGACATTCTTAATTGAACTGGTTTTGAAGAAAATGCTACTTCCAACCTGTAAAAGCAATAACGTTGTCAAGCCAAATTCTGGTCCTACGGGAATGAGCCACCCCGCCTTGTATGTCTCCATCAAGGTGGATGAGTAGTGAGAGTATGAGGACTTACAATTGAGAGCACCAAAGGAGACAGACTGTGACTTTCTCAGTTTCTCCTTCATAATCTCTCTTCTCCCCATCTAGTGAAGACCTCTACAATTATACTGAAAGATATAATTTAAACCCTCCATGGATTCAGAGGGCTGCAGACAGAAGAGGACAGATAAAGGTGGCTCTACCATCTCCACGGTCAATGAATAACATATTAATTGGTGGGGTTAGGAAACACTGACTCTTACAGTGTTCTGCTTTGGCTACGGTGTACCAAAGAAATGAGTAGGATGGAAGAAATCTCCCAGTCCTCTCATCCCCTTCCTGTCAGGGAAGGATTTGAATAAAATCCTAAAAGCTTTCATGGGAAGCGTGAAGCCCCTCCAGTTCCCCACTAGCCTATTATTAACACTGTTTGTCTCCTGTTCTTGCCATTAATGACCTTGCAGCTACTGGTATCAAAAGGCAGTGTATTCTTTCATACAGATGTATGTCCTGTGGTGGCTTTTCAATAGCTCTGCTGGCCATTTGTGCTAGTTGCCCCTCTTTTGTATAAAGGGAATTTGAAATGATATTTACATACAAATAAGATAAGAAGTAGAAAATGCAGCATAAAAAGAAAATGAGGCACATGTAATGGAAAAAGAATTTTACTTTCATTTCTCTGAGCTATAAGGCTACATGGGAACCAGTAAGCACAGCAGAAATACAAAAGCAAAGAATATACTGTGCAGAGTGGGACAGGACATTCAGACACTGACAGTAAAGAAGGGATCCTGGTGATGCAAGGACAAAGGAAAGAGTAGGGTAAGATAAAAAATAGAGCAAACACTGGGCAGGAAGACTCTGGAAGAAAAGAGATGGGGAAGCTTTCACTGCAGTTTCAGCTAGAATTATTCCCTTCTCTTTTCAGTTTCTCTTCAAACTGTTCCTGTGTTTGTGTCCCACTTTCACCATGCCCTTGGGTGGTAGTTTGGGTGGAAGAGCTTCCAGCTGAGTGCTGCAAGGCAGAAATGGTCTCGAAAATGCCATATGTGCATGACAAGAGTCCAAGGAAGAGACTAGCCCCAAGGAAAGAAAAATTAGGGTGTTAGCTTTTTTGAAAGGGCTGGAGTACTCCACTGGGGCTGCTGAAAAATGGTTTCCTAATGGGAAAGATCATAGAATCATAGAATCTTTAGAGTTGGAAGGGACCTCAGAAGGCCATCTACTCCAACTCTCCCACAATGAACAGGGTCAACACAGCTAGACCAGGTTGCCCAGGGTCTTATCCAGCCTCACCTTGGAAGTCTCCAGGGATGGAGCATCAACCACATCACTGGGCAACCTGTTCCAGTTCCTCACCACCCTCACTGTAAAAGATTTTTTTCCTTATATCTAACCTAAATCTACCCTCGTTAGCTTGAAACCATTTCCCTTGTTCTAACATCACAGACCTTGCTAAAGGCTTTGTTCCCTTGTCTCCTGTAGCTCCCTTTTAGACGGAAATGTATGCTAGGTTTTGATGGCATTGTCATCAAAAGTTTCATACTAAACTGCACTCCTGTCATGAAGAATTCTCCCTTCTGTTGGTTAAAACTCGTTGGTGAGAATTGTATGCTATAAAATAAATATCAGGTTGGGGATAATTTTGTTCCACATTTTTCAACAGACAATTAATGAAATGGAATATCAGTCTTCTTGATATCATATGGATTTATTCCAAAACCTATGCAACAATTATCTAGTACTGGTGTGGGTGAGTGTAAGCATCAACTTGAATATTACAGACTCTGTCTCCACACCATGAAATGAACCAAGAATACTGATGACACGGCTGGGTGCCTGCAAGTAGCAACAGTTCTCTACTCACAGCTGATGAGCCCAAAGGAGAATAAAGCAAAATTACCCTGGGGTAGGGGACAGCAAAGTTGCAGCAACACTTCTGATCTCACTGTCCTTGTCTCCTCGCTGAGGGTGGGGTAGCTGACCATGTTCCTCCTTCATGGCTGCACTGCAGCTCCTTTCCTGGACTTGGCTGTTAGTCGAGTCAGACTGACTCTGTCTATGCTAACAAATTAAGTAGGACTTAAGAATGTTTCCAGGCACTAGAAATCAATCATTCATTCTTTTAAATGGTCTAAAGAGATGGACAGATTAGTAGTGTGGACACAATCACCCCACACTAGCCAGCCTCAGAGCCAGAATAGCCTTGGACACATTTCTAGAGATCCCTAGCCCCTGCTGCCTGGTGGACAAGCTGAAGCCAAAGCAGGCTTGGTGTGGATCCTGAGCACGGACATTATCCCAGCCCTTTTCTGCTAAACTGTGCTGCTGGGGTTCAGCTCCTGCCCAGTTTGGAGTTATGTGAATCATCACAATGGTGTCCAATCTGCCACTCTTGGGATATTGATGTTTCAGTCAAAACCAATGAAACCTGCTCTGTTTGACATGCTCAAGCTGATGACTTTGCTCACTCAGTGATGATGGAAGAGGACTGCTGGCTTCTGGACCAGATTTGTTCTGAGGTAATTTCTCACTGCAAATGTAAGAGTATAGATGGGTCAAAATACCCATTTGTGAAGGAACATTTGGTAAAGGTCTGCTTTGGCTCATGTAAGAAAAGCTGGGTCTGGGTTATAGGCCGGCCTAAGTTACAGTGAAACACTGGGCAACAACCCTACCTAAGCAGCGGCAAATACATTGGTAAGAAAGCATCCCTGAACACAGAGATCATTCTGATCATTTTCTGCAGTGTTTGGAGATGCAGACGTGCAAAGCTATCCCATCAGAAATAGCTTTTGCACCCCATTCGACAGCCCACAGGAGGGTGGTAAGGCACCCACCCTCCTATCAGGATGCCAATTGTGTAGCTGGACACAGCCTTGAGCATTGTTCCAGGTCTCAGATGCACAACTGGTGTCAGCACACTTCAGCAGCATAATTTTAGCGCTTTCTATTTGTTTTGCTCAAAAATAAGTAGATTTCTTTCTTTCCTCTCCTCGGACATGCAGCTGCTGCTGAGCTGCTCTTGCTGTGATTCCCCTGCGTGCGTTACTGTAACTCCTACTGCATAGCAGGAGCAATTACCGTACCCAAAGTTCCATCTCCCTCCACCTGGATATAGAGATGTTAAATACACGGCCAGAGGGGACCACCCCCAGCAAAGAGATTTTTCTAATCTGAATATCAGATGCCTAAAACTCATCCCCAGACACTTTTTAAAGTGTTTCAGTTTAAACTGAAAATCGAGATAAAAACAGCGGTACTGGCAGGAGCTTAGCTCCTGGTGATACTGTAATTACTTTTGCTGATCGTTTCCTTCACACATGGACTGTACTCAAGGACTACTCCCCTGGTGAAGACAGGAAAGATGGAACAAGTATCAACATCATCTCTGCAGAGAAGCTGCTTGAGGAAAATCTAATCTGTTTCAACTGAATTCAGAGAGCCAGCAGCCCTCAAAGGGCTTGGCCGGCTTTTTCTGCTGCATGTTTATGGCAAAAACAATGAGTAAAGATACTAAACGTCCTTAAACTCCCACTGGTTCTGTAACGAGAAAATAATGTTTTTGCCGCTGCAGCCACTGATTAGTTTAAGTCGCAAATGTTTAAGAGAAAAGAAAAATGGACCTTCTCACACGGAGGTTTTCAAGACGTATTGTCATTTGCAAAATCACAAAGTTGATAAAGAATCAGGTCCAGCACGCCAGATCTGTTTCTCTATGGTGGTTTTGGAAGCTGTACTTTGTAAGCAGCAAACTCCATTGTTCTGACAGCGTATCCTTTATACATTCTGTCATTGTTCAAACCAGGAGATTCAAGCTCTTTTTTTGGTTTGAAAGCTAATTGCCAGCCTAACCCAAAACGCAGTTGCACTGAGAGCAGTTAACCAGGCTGTGCTTTGCCTGCTGAAAGGGTATGAAAACTTTCAAGCAAAACATCACCTCATGTTCTCAAGCTGAATGTAAAAAAATCACTCAGTTTAACTGCCTATAATCAAACAAAATCCCAGGCCATTTTCTCTGAGAGCTGTTGCAAAGGAGAATATGCAGCTGTACTAATAGTGACTAAAATTTTATTTGACAGCCAATACAGTAATTAGTAAATTAAAGCTTGTTTGTTTTGATGTTTGATTTATTTGAGTGACATGAGGATTTTTTCTCTCTAACTTAACTTTTTTACAATTTGTCACCACTGGATTTTTATCTTTCAAGTGTGATGCCCTGGAACACAGCTCTGCTCCCTTTTGGTACAGGTGTAGCAAATGTAAATCAGATCTCAGTGGAGTTGTGTTTTTTTTTTTTCATTTCTCAAAGAAATCTTGTATTTGTCAGCTTGTTTAACATTAAAGACTTCAATGCAAACCTGACTACAACATGTCAAGGGAAAGTCTATTTATGGAGGAAGTAAAGTTACATAATCTCATTTTCAATTACGTTTCATTTAGGGCATATTCTCATCATCACCTACTATTAAATACAAAGATTCTTGACAAGGAACTCCTTGAGGAAAACATGTCATGATTTAAGATATATAGCACACGTTTTGTAAAGGACCAGAAATCTTGTTTAAAAAATCCTAACAGCTCAGTGCTTTAATTACCCTGGGAGGAGCTTCTACAAATCCATGACCTGCATGTAGCTCACATTAGGGACAGTCTGGTGATTACAGCTGGGATGAAAGCCGTGCTTTCATGCCATGTGCTAATGGCATCTTTAGGGCATGCGTTCAAAAATCAAACGTTGTTCTATTATATGACAGACACATTATACTTGAGATTAAATGGAAGAAGAGGACATTTTAGGCTAAAACAAATTCCTGATACTGTTTAAATATTACAGGTTAAGTTAGTGCAGTCCAGGGAGTTACGGATTGGATGAACCTGACGCTGTTTTGTATCACTTTGCACAGATGCATCCTTGCAAGTGGAACAAGGAAAAAAGCTGCACTAAGCAGGCACCTACAGGCTGTCAGTTGGCTATTTAAAGTAAACCCAGCTTCCTTGAAAGAAGAATTATCTCAGAAAATCCCTTACTGAAATGAGGGACAGACTTTCCTGTTGGACTGCTCAGGCTGTAATCACAGGCACACTGGCATCACACTTTCTCTGGAAGAGGACAGCTGAGGGAGGAATATAATTTAGTCAATACTGGTGATGCCTCATCTGGAGTGCTGGGTCCAGTTCTGGGCTTCCCAGCATGGGAGAGATCTGGACGCACCAGAAAAAGTCCAGTGAAGGGCCATGAAGATGATAAGGCAATGGAGGACCTCTGCCATGAAGAAAGGCTGAGAGAGCTGGGGCTGTTCAGCTTGGAGAAGGGAAGGCTTGGGGGGATCTTGTACATGTATATGAATATTTGAAGTAGGGTGCAAAGGGTTTGGAGCCAGGCTCTTTTCAGTATCGCTCAGTGCCGGGACAAGAGGCACTGGTCACAAAGTGGAACACAGGAGATCCCTCTGAACATGACAAGAACTGCTGTGCAGTGCAAGTGCTGAAGCAGTGGCACAGGTACCCAGAGTCTATGGGGTCTCCTTGGAGACCTTCAGAAGCCACCTGGACATGGGCCTGGGCACCCTGGTCAGGGTGTCCCTGATGAGCAGGGAGTGGGCTGCATGGACCCAGAGCTCCTGCCCACTTCAGCTGTGCTGAGATGCTGTGAAAGAGAATAAATCTGAAAAGAAAAAGCTTTCCACCATCTCCCCTGTGCTTTGGCAAAAGACCGCAGCAATGAGCCCTGCGGGGCAGAGGGGTGGGACTCAGCACCGTGGCACCAGGAGCTGCAGGAGATGGTGGTGGTGGCTGCGATGCAGATGAAGCACAGGGACAGTCGTGTGGTGTTGCCAGCAGGAAGACCAAACTGAAAAGTGTATAAATTAAGCACGATTTTTAAGCACTTTGGACTAAATTAGTCTCTGGTGGAACTTCGCTGGTGTTTGTGAAGTTACACCCTGGATGAATCGGGTTCTTTGGCATGAAAAATGAATGCTGCCTGACTTTAAATAGAGCATGAGTTGTTTGCCATTGAGCAGGCTTGTTTCCTCTTGGAAAAAGTTTTCCTTGCAACCTTTGTACCCAGCGACTTTGTGTCCTTATAAATGGGCTGACTGAATGAGACAAAAAGTAGCGGGGTACCACGCTGCATGTGTATGACAGGCAGACTAATTTAAAGTCCTAACTTATGAGCTGGGTTTTTCCAAGGCCATAGATTTTCATTAGCTATTTGCTGTGCTAATAAGAGACAACCACAGCAACAAGTGGTACAAATGTTAGCTTTGAAATACAGAGCACCCCTTAAACCAACAGAACTGGCAATAAATGGCGTGTGTATATTTGCTCATTTGGCAAAGGTAGAAGTTCAAATTATGTCTCACAGCCAGTTGACATATACAGGCCCAAATTCATCCCTAGGGTAAATCCACAAGCTTCAGAGCAGCTACTCAGGGAATGAATTTGTAATTTTTCTCTTAATGCAGCTTCATTCCAAGCATAATTATTTTTTCATGTGCTGTTCAATACGCGCCAGCTGATACGACGCAGAAATAGGGCTGCTAAAACCTATATGTTGCTCCTGATTCTTCCTCTGTACCTCAGTCCCTATTCCTGATGCGTAGCTGTTTGCTCTGCACTCTTCCGGGGGAGCTGAAACTGTTTCTTTCTGTTTTTTCATACTGCTCACAAAAGCAAGTTCTGACATCATTAAAAATCTCTAAAATGTATCATACAAAAGACAGGAAGGCATGACCAGTGACTTTTTTCAAAAGGATAACAAGCCAATCTGAGAAACGGTCAGCAGAAGAAGTCCTGCCTGCTCTCTGTGCTGATTTTGCACGAGGCATTTTGACCACATTGCTGAGGTAACTGGTCTTTCTATGCCCATCTCACCATGCGGTCAATAACCACTAGGTGGTTCTACACTTGTGACTTTTTCTTTCCAGTTTTGCTTTCTTACATTAAAAATTTGAGTATATCTCAGCAGGCATGGCAATGTCCCATCTGGCTAAATCCTCCCTCATCCATTTTTTGTTTCGGTTTTGGCATAAAATATATCAACCTGAACACGCAAATATAACCTTACTGTAATGCCTCAGGAGGACATTTAGTTATATGCAATCTCTTTGTTGATCATACTCTGCTGGGGGCTGGTAGATGGCGCAGCTTCTTATGAGCAATGGGCAATTTGGAGAGCTGAGGCCCAGGAAGGAGGTGGCAGCTGAGACCCAAGCACCAGAGGAGAGCTCTCACAGCTGGTTTCCTGGCCCTGGTTTTCCCCACTAGTTGGACTGGGACAGGGCAGGAAGAGTTAGGTGTTTTTTCTTATCCACCTGTCCCAAAGGACATGTAAAAGTGGTACTGCAGTGATCCAGGCAGAACTACAGAGCTGCTAGTGAAACCACCACCATCTACTTCAGATCTCACCTCAGTCAAGAAAATCCGGTATCTGTTGATGCAATCAGCACAATCAGATAGACACAGAGACTGTGACCGAGCAACACCTTCCCTTTCTGGGAAGAGACTCTTCCTCCTCTCTTTGGGATAAAAAAAAGATCCAGCACAGCCATAGCTGTGCAAATTTGGGTCATTCCTTAGTGCCTCACACTCTAGTGTCATAACACAACCTATTGCCTTTATGGCAGCACTACTTTTTAATTTAGGTCTTGCTTCATTTCTCCAGAACCAACCTCAGGTTTCTCAACTTCTGCCTCTTTTCCATCCCGGAGGACAACAGGGCTTTATCTCTTCCTCTCTCCCCATAGGCAGCTCTGGGTGCCCTGTCCCATCCCTGCCAGACCCAGCAGAGCCTTAGTACATCCATCATTTAAAATCTCTTAACTACAGGAGAATAAGAAAGTGGAATATAGTGCTTGGAGCTGTCTGCTGGCTATACCATATGTGAGTCCTCTCTTTAAAAACTATTACACTCCTTTAAAAAAAATTAATTTCAACTAAAACAAATTTGGTGGTTGCTTTTTCCAAACCTCTGGTGTGTGGCATGTGGACGTGCTACCGGTAAAGGAGACTTGTATAACCTGCTGCAAATATGTGACAGACAGCTTGTCAGGAAACGATCAGGATAGGCAATGATTTGGGACTAATTTCATGGATGTTTTCCAGTTTCTATTTTCTCCACTGATCCTCCTTTCCCTTTCTCTGAACAAGAGGGCTTCTGAAATTTCCTGCTTAACATCTTTCACTTTGAATAAAGAATACGCTAAACATCCCCCCTGCAGCTGGTCCTGCTGAAATTGCTCCTCTGGAGGGACTCGCAGATGCTGTTGCCCTCTTTGAGAAGGCCCAGGCAGGAGGCTTAGCCCCCAGCCAGCCCACACTGAAGCCTGCAACCTGACACGCCGTGCCCCCGCCACTTCCACCCAACACACACACACTCCAAGCAAAGGCAGGGCTTTAAATGAACCCAGATGGCTGGCACACAGGGAGTAGGCATCCTGGAAAAGTGCCCCAGGGCTCTCTGGTTGCTGTCATCTTGGTCGACGAACCAAGTGCCTTCAAGATGTCTGTGTTGTTTCTTAATCTGAGATCACTCCCGTTTGGGCTTTTAGCCACTTCCTGTTGGGAAATGTCACTGAGGCATCAGAGAGATACACAAAGATTGATTTGACTGAAATCAAACATTGCCCTAACTCAGAGGTTGTAGATTATTATCCTTAATAAAGACCACATTGTAATAAAATCCAAATCAGATCCCAATTGATACACTGTACTTTCCCCTCTCCAGCGCCTGTGCTGCTGTCCGATTGAGTGATTTGAGTCTTGTACAAAATAAAGTAATTGGGTACGAGTCACATGAAATGTGTGAAAGTGATGAATGCTGATAACCACTTTAAAATATTTCTTTTCCTTTTCCTTTTTTTTTTGTTGGGGGGGGCGGGGCGCCGGCAAGGTGGTTCAATCACACTGAACACATGTTTCCCCTCTATATTTCTCTATAAAAATATGCAAACAATTACCTGGCTTTGGAGACATAATTACAAAGAAGTTCATCCCTAAAAGTTATTATTGATTTATAGAGTTATTGAGCTTAATGGAAGACAGACAGAAATGAAAAGAAACTTTCTTCTTCCCCAGAAATAACAGATGAGTTGCAAGGGAAACATAAGATTTAGAAGTAATTTTTGCAAGGTGCACAAGCTGCGTGGTTCAGAGGGATGTTTCTTGTATAAGCATGAAGTTATTCAGAAACTACTGTAGCAAGGCTGATGCAGGCACCCACCTTACTTACCCTCCTATGTAAGTAATTCAGGATGGAGCACTCTGCTGCCATGTCAGCATGGGCAGCATTGGATAGAGCATAGGGGATGGGCTGTAACACCATACCCGAGTTTGGAAGGTGAGGTTCAAGAGAAGGACTGTGTCCAAGGGAAAAACTGGTTGGTTTACTGTTATTAGCTACCAGATAGAGGTTTTGGAGTGGTTTTTCAGTGAGTGCAAATTTATAAATAAGTCTTATTAAACAAATATAATGAGAAAGTCCAGCTTGCACTGGACTCAAAGAAGGAGCTTTGTGAGATTGGTGGGAATGGGACCACGTCCCATCCCAGGACAGTGCATTTTGTCTGTTTGAAACATGAGGTGCCAGGAACCCCTTAGAACAGGGGCTATTGCTTTGTCAGGAGAGTACCAAGGCGGCATGGCAAGCTGGGAACCTGGACCTGTTCCTTGGGTGGGCTGAGCCCTCCGCAGGCCTGAGATAGGTGTGGGTGCTACAGCAACACCGAACTACAAGACAGATTTAATTCTCAGTTTTCTCTAAGTATCTGGACAGAGTGAAGTCCCATTTATCTTATTTACCTGTGTACAGCACAATTCTGCTGCCTCTGCCTTGCAATTAGTACCGCCTGAGTCTGATAAGGCAGCCTGTAAACAAACCTGGTCTGAATCAATTTTAAAAGAGAAACAGAATAAATCAATAGCACACCGTATGCGCTGTGGTTGTAATTGCACTTGATGGTTGTTCAGCTTCTTGTTCGTTGTTTCTCTGCCTATAAAATGGAAAATCTTGGAATAATGATCTTTTGTCCAGCAGCACTGCAGAGGGAATCAAGAGCTCCCATTTGGCTGCTGTAGACAGCCCCGGAGTGTGAGCAGCCTGAGCACACTGTTGGCTGGAGGATGCTGTTAGAATGCTTTCCAGGAGGCTGAATGGCTGTCATAGGTGAACACTGCCAGACTCAGCACAAGTGATGGAGCAAAGATCCAACACACACTCACTATCTGCTAGTGCACAGGTTTAAGCATCCCTGCCTTAACCTCCTCTATAGATACAATTGCTTGTATAGTTCTCAAGAAAACACACTCCTTACTACTTGATGTATTTTGACAACAGTAAGCAACTGCTGCTACTGAAGCAAAATTTAACTTTGGGATTTAGAAAACAGAGCAACAGTGCAGGATTATGTTTCATTTTAGGCACAGTCTCGTAAGGAATCATAATATCCTCATGGAGATTTTGCAATATGGGAAAATAAGATAAGGAAGAAGCTTGTGTGAAGAACTGTCATCCCTTTACATATTGTATACATATACATATTATATTGAATCACTCTCCCACTTCTCATCTGGTGGTACTCATTTAATCATGATTCTCAAAGGCAATGGGCTTCCAGATCCTCCTGAGGGATGTAGAAGCCAATTAAATTGACAGTCCTTGACTAATATTTTGAGTACCTGACCCATGGGCAATAAAAGAGAAAGTTAGTTTTACGTCATATAATTCAGAAGATTCAGCTGTAAGAAGCAGGAAAAATAGCAAATTAAGGAAAAAAGATAACCTTCATTAGTTCCCAAGCCTTTTTTTTTTTTTTGGTCAGGTGCAACTTTAAAAGTACAAAGCCATCGGTCCATGAGCTCAGCCATATTCCACTGCTGGTAATAAAAGCACCGTTTGTTGTGATTGCTTAAACCAGGGAAAAAATGGCTACTTGAATGAATACCTACAGGATGTCTCTTGGGGAGAAGTTAGAGACCTCAGAGTGGCCCACAGAGTCCTATTGTCTCAAACTAGATCTGAGCTGTGCTTCCTTTTATTGTACAGCCTTAATAGCAATCATTGATCATCACCACTAACATTTAATTTTATTTAGGTCTCATTTTCAGATGCGACTGTGGTTATTGCTTTGCAGTGGATTTGTCTTGCATTGCGTAGTAACAGAGGAAAGTAGCACAAAGGACAGGAGTGGTGAGACCCTGTAGTTTATGCAATAATGTGAATTAACAACAATAGCAGGCTCATAACAGCACATCAGTTGACAAAATGGGTGGTAGAAAGCATGGCATTTGCCTTCCAGAAACTTGGTGTATTGCTCCCATTTGTTCCTAAGGAAAGCAAGAGTGCTTCTTATCACTTGTGTGTGCTGAGAGAGCAGGCGTGGGGGGAACACGGCCAGTTTCCCTCCAAAGAACTGAGGAACCACTGTTCCCGATCAGCTTACACTGAGAGGATGGTGGAGGAGGCCAGATCCTCTGTCAGGATAAGGAGAACCTGCAGGATCGGCCCCAGTATTTGTACAGGACAGCTCCTGCCGACAGTCTTTCCTCTGGTAAGTGGGTGCATCTAAAACTGCAGGAGAAATAATACAGACGAAAATAATGCCTCAACTATTTAACTCCTTCCTTAAATGGAAACGGTTCAAATACTTCCTTCATTTATCTGTCCCAGCGGCCTATGAGAAAAATGGCTGTGGGCTCTGCCTGGTGCCACGGGGATGAGGGGACGCACATGGCTCGCTGCTCCTCTCTAAGGATCCCTTTGTTCTGCCCAGTCCCTGGGGCACATGTCCCATGCGAGGCAATGACAGTTTTTGTTATCGCGCAGACCTATCAGTTTCAGTGACAATCACTCCCTTTTCAAAAAAACATTATTTCTCATGATTGTCTGCCTCTTGGAAAATGTGGCCTTTAAAGCCCAGGGGGGGATGAAGGATGAAGGGGAGACAACGAATGTCCTGGCGACACAGCCGCTAAATGGCGTGTTGTGGGACGATCAGTCACTCAGCGCAAGGGGCAGAACGCGGCATATGGAAAGGAAAAGCAGTGCCTCCTGAGAGGGAGAGGGACCGTCCCTCCATGTCTGGAGGAATAAAGGGAGCGGGGGGAGGTGGGGAACTTGCTAATAACAACGTGGGTTTTTTCCTTCCTTCCGAACTTAGCAGCACATGTGACTTCATGAAGCCAACAAGTTATGGGCATCCGATGCAAAATTCCCCACAAAAATGCTCCTTAGCAAAGACCGCTGGGTAAACCATGTCACCACTAATTTCTGCAAATGCCTTGATTTAAGGCAGGCGCAAGCCCTGAAATTCACACCAGCTCTTTGTGTGCCGGAGTCACGCAGATACCAGGCTTGGTGAGAAGAAACTGCATACTTCCTATTTTATTTCACCACGGCTCGACCTGCTTTTCCTCAGACTTAAAACCGTTTGCCAGGTCAAAATAAACTCTTCAGAATCCCAATGTGAAAAATGTACCTAACAATTCAATCCTTGTCAGTTGGGAATTGGAAGAGAAAGCGCAGTAGAGTCTAATTAAATTATATAATAAGCAGCTTAACTTGCGGTTCCACTTTGGTTTCTGTTATTCTTATTATCATAAGCAATATAGCAATATAGCTGGCAAGAAACTATTGAAATATGCAAAGCAGAGATGACAAAACTGGAGGCTGTTTGGGTTTCTCAGAAGCTTGCCTGTCAGAGCTCGGTTTTGCAAAGTCAAATCCAGAAGGGAGGTCAAGCCAATTCCTATTTAATTCAAATTTTTCCTATGAGTTAGCAATAGGCTCTGTGTTTGACCTGTCTCCGTTAGAGGCACAAATCAAAGGCTATATGGATTTGCAAATCCTCAACTGTCAGGTTCTTTTTTGTGAAATGAAAACCAGCACAGGCTCAGGTGTGAGTGAAGCTGATCACAGGATCATGGGGCAGCTTTGCATCTCTGGGAGTTCTATAACCACACTAGATGCAGTTCTGAACACAGCACATCCTGGTGCAGATCCTCCTTCCTGCAGCTCCTTTGGACAAGCAGAGGACAGAACCTGGTGGAGCCTTCAGGCAGACATCCACCTGCAGGATATTTTCTGAGCAATAGCTTCCGCTTTGTCTAGCACAAATCTGTCAGTAGAAATGTACACCATGCTTTACCTGAGTAGTCAATAAAGCTGACTAGACTGTACATACTAAGGGGTTCCCTGATGATACAAATGCCCATAGATTTGAGTAATCAAAACTTCCTAGAAGTTTGGTGTAGGTGCTCAGCCTGCTACAGTAACAGGTTGCACTGCACACTGACATCTGAATCTGGATCTAGGGCTCTGGTTGGGCACTGTTTCTAGTTTTGAAAATTGTCTCATGCAAGCTCCAAATAAGAATAATTTCAGTCTGTTTAGTGGTCTGTAAATTCAAGTACCCCAAGAAGAGATGAATCACTCTGTTCTCTGCCCCAGGGGTCTGACTATTACAAACAATGACTGAAGTCATCAGCAAAAGACGAGGTCACAGGCTGAAAGGGGAAAATATGCTTTTTCATTTCTAGCATAAAAAAATTGAATGCATTGTTTGGAAATGTCAGTGCATGAACTAGACTAAATGGAAGCAGGCTAAGTTGGGCTCTGACATCCAGTGCTTCCTTCTCCACTCCTATTTTGTTTAATTTGACAGCTACCTACAACATGCACAAGCTCCAAAATTCAAAATAAGCTGCTTAAGAACATTACAACATTATCTATCTCTCTTTTACCTACTAGACAAATCAAGTGTGACTCTTGGATTTTAAATCCCAAAAGGACATGAAAAACATCATCTTGGACATACACATATTGTTTGCCAAACCTTCCTATCGTAACTCAAGGCCAAAGAAAGTGGAAATATATTTATTTTATTATTTATTTATTTATTTATTTTTATTTCTGTTTAATATGCAGTCCCCTAATACTAAATGCATTAGATGCCTTTAATTGAGGCTTTACCCTATAAATAGGCAAAATCCATTCTCATTCATCGAGCTGCTACCCAAGACAAAATACTAGAGAACAGTCTGAAAATAAGCTTTAGATGCAACTTCAACCCCTCTGATGTGAATGCGTTTTGCCAGTGGAATTAACGGAGCCTGACCTGCTAAGATTTCCTCAACCCTAAGCTTCCCATTGGTGGCTCATGGGGAGCTCCCATGTGCCATGGAAGAACAGGAACTGGAATCGACAAAGTAGTCTCCTTTCTCAGCTTCTCAGCAATCCCTTTTTAATACATAACCAAATCTTTTTACCTCATCACTAGGGAAAATGCTTAAAAACAGGTGTTCACTAGGTATAATTACCTCCTGTAAATCCAAACATATAATAAAGAAAGCCTAAATCAAACATGTTCTACTCACAATGCTTTGTAAGTGAAACCCACCTTTAAAATACTTTCAATTAATGACAACTTTCACTTAAATGCCAAGAGTCTGAACTTGTTCTGAAACACATTCTTCATCACACAGCTGATAATATGGATGCTGAAGCAAAATTCAGATTTACAAAGCACTTTGGACCTTACCTGATGTTCTCTATCAAACAAACCACCATGAAGCCAGAAGGTGTTTGAGGAGAACAAAGGATTAAAAAAACACCTCATCCTTATTTACAAGACTAAACTACAAACGAACATCATCCAAACAGTACTCACCTGATCGGGCTCATGATGCATAAATCAGAGCTTCATAATGAAAAGGAGAACAGACAAGATGAAAACAACAGCAAAACAACCAGAAGGAGTTGATACTCTAAAATCAGCTAGCTTCACCCGTGTTTGGTGTAGGTGCTCAGCCTGCTACAGTAACAGGTTGCACTGCACACTGACATCTGAATCTGGATCTAGGGCTCTGGTTGGGCACTGTTTCTAGTTTTGAAAATTGTCTCATGCAAGCTCCAAATAAGAATAATTTCAGTCTGTTTAGTGGTCTGTAAATTCAAGTACCCCAAGAAGAGATGAACCACTCTGTTCTCTGCCCCAGGGGTCTTGGGGTCTAAAGTCAGCTAGCTTCACCCGCTGAGAAGCTTCCATTGCCTTCCGCAAATGCAAGAGCCGGTTGTCATGCTCTTGCTCTTGAGATTTGGGTGTATGCTTTTAAAAAGTGTGAAGCTCCACTACTCATTTGTTGCTAGAATCACACTGCTGGTCAAGCATGACCGCTACTCTTACCAGCAATATTCCCCGCCTTTAGTTCATAAAAGAAAAAACCTCAGATGTGGAGGAGCCATAACATTTACCCTTAAAAGGAGACTGCAGCGTTTTTCCCTCCTCCATCTTTTTTCTTTAATAACTAGGACTATTGAAATCTTGCAGAGGAGAAGATAGAAGGAAGCTGAAGAACATTTCTACGTAGGATAGAAATGCCAGCACTCACTTACAGAGTCGGTAGGCACAATTACAATCGAACACCCATCCTGCGTATGTAGGCAATTGGCATGTTCCTTCTTGATGCTGCTCTGCTTACTAAAGAACTGCTCTTCTCTCAAAGGCAAAACATTCTGCACAAATTTCCTACTTTTGGTGAGAATCTGTTTTGAAACAAAAGAGAGAAAAATAAATCCCCCTACCTTTTACAACACAGCTTTTTGTTTTCCTGGAAATAACTTTTCATTACAAAGTTTTCATTGGAAGTTGCAACAGAAAATATTTATATAACAAAACACAGGAAAAAAAAAAACAAAAAACCCTTGTTCTCTGAACTTTCCATTTCTGAGAAATCCTTTGGATTTTGTGCTATTCTGGAACTATTGTGTTTTTACATTTTGAAATTTTACCTCAAAATGGAAAATCTGGCTGTGTCTCGCCCTCTGCCTTTGTGCCTTGGCTGCTTACCCTACACCTTTAGGAGTCAGATGTGTGTCTCTTTCAATGTGTATCAGCAGTTGAACTGTGGTTGGAGAAAAGACAGCTGCAGGTCTAGGGGGCAACCAATTGTGTCTGTGGTAAAAAGTCAGCCTTTGGAAGTTTTCTTCTTTGCTCAAGTTTACTAGGTAAGTGAAAACATGAGCAAGAAAGCATTTAGTTTGTCTGAGGCTCTTTTTAGGATCTGTACTGGAAGATTCTGGGAGAAAATAAAACACACACAAAAAAATAAAACACACACACACACAAAAAAAGGGGCAGAAATGTTCTCTTTGGAAGTTCAGCTGAGCCCAGCATCTCATTATTAGGGGTAAATTTGGCCCATCCTGCTCACCAGCTGTACCTGCTACACCTTGGAGCATGTATTAAACCTTTGATTTAGTATTTAAGTGATACCCATCCTGTTAAATGTAAATTGAATGCACGCTTACACTTTAAGACAATTTAAAGTGTCACCTTAGAGCTTTACTATGACATTTCATGAACTCACAGCCACGTTCCCACTGATAATGCCAAACTGAACTGACTGGGCTAAATCCAGCTGTGGGGTAACCAAGCACTACAAGCCTGCAGTCAGAGAAGTTATACCCATGTATGCTAGGGCTCATTCCAGGTTTTCATTATCTGGCATAATTTATTTGAAAAAGCAGCTGAGAATAGCAACATTTCAACTGTTAAACACACTAAAGGCACAACGTTCCCTAGTAACGTATGTTGGCTCATCTCCTTTGACTACAATGGAAATACCTTGATTTGTGCTGGATGGGGACCCAGCCCTAGCTGAAAGCAAAGACAAAGAAACTCTCTTTAAACTGAATTGCTCTTGGAGACTGATGGCATAATTAATAGCAATTAATATGCTAACATATAATATACTGACGGTATAAGCTAACAACACAAAGCAAAGGTTTTGGGTTCAAGAAGACATCCTTAGAGAGAAATGACTGTTCTTTTGCTCATTTCCAAGCAAGGCTGAGCATGAAGCACTGATCCTTATTGGGCAGCTGGGCCTAGAGCCCATATTGCACGGTAGTTAGGAAAGATGCAGGTTGGTAATTATCTTACAGCTGTTATTTTTCTTGATGTCTTTGAATTGAAAAGGTGTCTGTGAGTATAGAACCCATTGTTAGGCAACAGGATGCCCGTGGAAATCAGACTCTGCAGTAATTCAGATAAGAACAAACCATCAGTGGTATCAACTATAATGGGAATAAACTATAAGCACAAGCAGGCAGTTCTCTGTGGAGCTCATCTTCCGCTATGCGCAGTCTTCCCCCTCAGCAGCCCTCCCCGTGGCCTCCTCCTGCCACAGCTCACACTGCTCCTTGGAGGAATCAACAGCCCTGCTTGCAACCCCCAGCAGTCCCCCCACTGCAAAACAGGTGGCGTGTCTGGTTTTGTGAGCATCCATCATGCAGCGATGCCCACAGGGGGTAATCAGGAGGAAGGAGAAGTTTCAGATCTGCTTCCATAGGTGCTGCCTCAAGTTACAGACTCTACTGATACAAGTATCATAGTACCCAAAGTAAGCTGTGCCCTTTCTTAGTTAATACACAGAATTGATCTGAAATATATTTGGGATAACATTTGCACCAGCATTTAATATTAGAAGTCAGCATGTATTATGAGGTTTTATTGTGTTAATTTCCCTCACCTTGGACTCCTTACAGTGAGGGAAGAAAAGGTGTTTTTCAATGTTGAGTGTTTTAAATAAAATGCATTCACTGTTGTCAACATCTAGAACTGGTAAATTGACAAATTCATCATCTCATTATGATCCCTGCACCTGTTCCAGTTTGCAGGCTGCGGTGTGGTTTAGCTCATGTATGGTGTGTGCATCTGTTTAACGGGGACAGTTAGCTGGCAGAATTTGTTTATAAACCCAGTGAAGAGCTAAATGAGGTAAAATGCATTATCTTACATGTTAATTGTATTTCATTGCAGACAAACATTTATTAAAGATGCAGACGGCAAACCATACATTCTAATTGTGTTTGCACCCATTTCTGGTTTTATCCTGCTTTCCAGAATTTCTTTCCCCATCATATTTCAGCACTTCAAGATGCTGCCTGAGACATCCATCCCTACAGGAGCCCCTCCTGGCAGTGCCCAGGCACACATGAACGTGTCTGCATGCAGGAGGAGGGCAAAGAGCTCACTGGAGCAATGTTGGAGGGATGTTGCCATGTCCTCCTGTCTTGCAAACATCCATGAAGAGATACAAATTTTTGGGAACCTGAGTATCACTTTGAAATGACTTCATGACATGTTTCTGGGCATCAGCTTCCCTGGGAGCAGTGCTGCCCAGCAGAACAACAGAAGCAGGACTCATGATACTCAGCAAAGTGTATCTATGGGCCCAATTTCCCACAAACAAAATTTGGTGGTGGCTGTTACTGCCAGACTATGTTTTCTCAGACCTTTAACGATCTGAAGATAAGGTGACAGAGGGACTCAGGAGCAGGAATCTGTACTGCCTGGTGGTTTGGAAGCCAAAAGCCTGAGCAGTGCTTGGGAAGCCTGAGGTCCAGTGGAGAATTAAGCCCAGCTCTTTTTTGTCCTTGTCCTGCTATGTAACACAGGAATCTCCTCCTTCCATTTATGTCCACCTGGGTGGGAATTTGGTCTCTGCAGGGTGTGTTATTACCTGATCCTAAGCTTGTTGTTATGGTAGAAGGATGGCTGGCTCTTCTGTATAGGAGAAATCCCTCCTTAGTCCCTTACTGCCTGAAACTCTTCCAGAGTCAAACCAACCTGCTGCCTGATCCTGAATTAGAAACAAAATACGATCTGCTTGAGGACAAGGGCTCAGTTTGGAGGATGGACAAGTAAAGCAGAATGGACCTGCTGTAGAGGAGCTGCCAAAAACAAAGTAGCAATATCCATCCACATTCCCATTTTAAGAGGAAAACAGCAACAACTTCAGATCTTGGCTGATTCCCCTGTGCTGCTGAAGAAGATACAATTGAATTGCTGGCTTTTTGCGGCCATGTTTCATAACCAAAAACACACAGGGAAATTTCAGAAGATGGAGCTGTGCAAATGACTCAATGATCGTTATGGGTCCCTTCCAACTTGGTATATTCTGATGCTATGAAATGTGTCTAAAGGCAGCAAAGCAGTCCCACTTCCTCATCAGAGGCACTGCTGGGGCTCACCTGCCAGTGACCAACCACTCCACATCATTCCAGGAGGTGAAACCAAGTCCCAGCACGTCATAGGCACCAGAGATCAAATGTGAGATGAAAGGTCAGACCTCTGCGGAAGTGTGAGTATGGGTCAGCCTCTGAGGGGAAAGAAAAACAGCATTACTGGAGCAAGAAGGGTGCTGAGAATGAAAGATACTCTTGCCAGGGAGAGGACTGAAGAATAAATCTACCGGACTGGGAAGCTATACAGCATGTGGCTCTCATCCGTTCTGCCCTTTGCCTCATGTACAAAAGAGGTTGCAGAATTAGATTCCCTAATCCAAATACTTTAGGACTCATTCTCTAATTTCCCTTAGAAATTCATTAGGTTTTGGTTTTTTTTTTTTTTTTTTTTTTTTTTTTTTTTTTAAATGACTGGTAATGCTGCTTGCATTTTTTGGTTATGGGAAGATTAAATGAAGGAAATCTTTGCTTAGAATAATCATCCTTACTTAACCTAAATTTATTCCATTCCTGTGCAACTTTGAAAAAGAGCAGCTCTTTGGTCCCTGAAGCCACACTGGAGTAAAGCTCAACAGTTTTCTAAAATATTGCCATATGAGTAGAAATATTCAGCACTGAGGAACTGATGTAGTGCAGGAATAAAAGGTTGTTTGTGAGCACTGGCTGCCACCAGCAGTGCCACCGGCCTGACAAGAAACTGATAACAATGCTTTCTGAATGTCTTCCAAAGCTTGGGAGAGATGCTTAATGTTTTTTACGCTTAAGCTCTTGAAAGTTTACCAGAGAAACATGTCTTTACTGTTGGGCCAGTGTCCTCCACACAAGCACGCATCTACAGCAGGGGAAAACCTGACGCTGAACACAAGAAAATACTAACATTTAACATATGCATATTAAGAGCAAATGCTTGGGTACATGTTTCTGTTTCGCACTCCAATTTCTCACCTGTAACACATAAATAACTTGAGTCATGAGTTGGACTTATGCTCCAGGTTGCTCTGCAAATTTTAGTTATTTCTCAGTGTCAGTAAGATGAGATCATGATGCCTGTTCTTCCTTTTCCTTCCTTCCTTCCTTCCTTGTATATCCCCTCCCCTATTCTTCCTTCCCAGTTGTACAGTTTTAATTTTAATTCAGAGCTCAGAGAACTTTGGTTTCAATTTAATGCAATTCTCTACACAGTGTTACTGATCCTGCTGAGGCTTTTATGTCTTAAAATACAGCATCTCTGTTTGCTCAGCCTGGATATTAGGAAAAATTTAATCTCCAAAACAGTGGTGAGGATCTGGCACAGGCTGCCAGAGGAAGTGATGGAGACATGGTCCCTGGAGACATTCAAGAAACGTATAGATGTGGCACTGAGGGGCATGGTCAGTGGTCATGGTGGGGATGAGTTGGTGGTTGGGCTAGGTGATCTTAATGGCCTTTTCCAACTGTAATGGTTCTATGATCTTATCATCTGAACACTCCAGACCCCCCAAAAGCTTGTTCATAAAAATTGAAAGAAAATACATGGAGGTAGGACCTGAACAAAGTCCTGTAACATGTGTTTCAACCTGGATGTCTTGAAGTAAAAACCTACTGTAATCAGTAAGTCCCAACAATGTACTGTAATGGGCAAAACCCTACTTCTTAAAATGTTTTATTAAAATGGAGAATGAAATTCTGGCCATGTAGTGCCAGCAATAAAGCTCCTCTTGTTTTAGCTTGTCTTACTCTATGCGTACATAGATCTACCTTATCCTCTATGGTATTTCCAGCCTACATGCAGTTCAGCACACACACAGTAGTAAATCTGATTTGATGTGGCTGCTGTTAGCACTCCCAGCTGCCTGGAAACACCAGCCAGACATGGGAGATACTAAAAATCTGCCAAGGCACAATTTCTGAATAGAAGAAGAAGTGCTGGGGATGCCTTGAAGTATAATATAGATTCTCAAGCTGCTTGACTTTGTCTTTGTAGAGAGCCTCCCACCTTGGACCTACTTATGGCTTACAGACGATTTAAGCATGGTGCTTTTTTTGAAGTAATGGCAGAAATGTGATGTATTGTAAAATGCCCATATGTATCCTGTGAAGCAAACAACCCCCTTGATTCTAGCAAGTCCTCAATCCTGCCAAAATGTAGAGTGAAGCAACACCAGTCCTGCCTGATCAGAGGGACACTCCTCCTGCTTTGTTGAAATTGTCCAAAATTAATAAGCAGCATTACCCAGATCCAAAATCCAGGAGAAAAAAGATAAAGTGATTCCTTGTTTTACCTGATCAGGCATAGCTGCTGAGGAACCCAGGTGTGTCCATGTGGGATCTTAGCTTCGCACTTGCTGCTTTGAGGTCTGACTCTCACGCCTGGGGGACCTGTGAGCAGTGCAGTCACACAAGGCTGCTCCAGAAACAGGAGAAAGGGACCATGAGCAGCAGGAGCAGGCAAAGTTTGCTTTCTCCATCTGTTTTGTATTGAGAGAGCTATTACTGTGAGTAAAGTCAGCTGAGACATCCCAAGTCACTGCAGCCTGAATATTTAAGCTAGACTATAAATATCTGATTTTACTTTTTTTTTTTTTTTTTTTCTTTAATGGTGATTATTATTTATGCTTTCTTTCTCTTTCCTCTCCTTTGATTTAGTAGCACGAGGAGGTTTGTATCTCTTCAGCATTGGAAGCAGCTGTTAGCCCCACTGCAGATAGCGGCTCGTGGCTTAGGTACTTCGGGATTGCACTGTCCATCTCCCCTCTGCGCTGTGACCCCAGGTGGCTCTGAAGTACTTCAGGTCAAACTTATTATATACTATTCACCATCCCAATAAACAAGTAGCGTGTTGTCACATTTGGAGTGCTGCGTATTTTTCTAGTAATTATGCCTTATTATATATTTACCATTCAGAAAATGCAGGTGTGGGCTGTTGAACTGGGGCCAATAAGAATTCGCCGAACTGGCAGCAATTCCTCAGTGAGTCATGTTTCACTGTCTGTTGGTTTTATAACTGTTTTCACTACTAATTTAGCTCTGCGATGCAATATGCAATTAGTCCTATTATGGAAGCAGCTGTATTCAGTTTTACAATGGCACTTTCCCCTTTGGCTTGTACCAGAGCCTGTTGTGGTTCTGCTGATTTGATGACTGAAGTTGTAAAGTGGTATCTGGATGAGCCACAGTGAGCCATGAGCCTCATGCAAATATGATTCTTGCTTATACACCACTGCTCTAATGCTATTTCTTACAGCCCAATTAGAAACGCGGTCACAGAGAAAGCTGTTTCTTGCTACAGTAAGTAGTATTGTCATGCAGCGATTTGTTGCCACGCTGGTATCACCTCTGGAGTCTTGCAGCTTATTATAAATAACATTTGTCAGGCAGAATGTGCAAGCAATAAGCTTCTGCTTGGAAATTAGCTCTTGCAGGCTTCAAAAATCAGTTCCTGGGCCACAGTGCAGCCCCGAGGCTGAAAAGGGACCAAAAGAGAATAGACCTTGAGCCACCAGCTCCATTATTGCCTATGCCCAGCACTTGGAGGAAGAATGCTGGCAAGCCTGTGTCTCCAAATCTGTAACAACTGAACAGCAGAGAAGTAAATAAAAATATCAGTCATGCTAGCTAATTGTCTTTACTGTCAATGAGGATGTGAGGAATATCCAGTACATATTGTGCATTAGTCTAATCCATATTAAAGCAACTCTATTAAAAGAGCAGGATTTTGAGAAATTGCTGAGAACATTCACTGCATTTTTCTACTGTGTTATTACCCATTTTCACACCCCTACATATGTTATGGTTTTGTTGCGTGTCACACAAAATGGTAATTCGGTTGTGAAAAAATGAGAAATCATGACATTTCACATGTGTTTTCAGTAAAGCAACAATTTTCCTTGTAACGGGCCCCAGTTTTCTTCCTCAGAAATAGGGCTATTTACAATGAAAACGTTCCTGTTGTGGTGGAGTAATGACACGAAGAAAGGAACCAGGCTGAACACTGTGCAGAAAAGTTAAAATGCCTACATTTCAAGTGCTTTGAATTTCAGGTGAGCGTGTTGCAGCCTCTCAAACACTGCCCCGCTGACTGGAGCACACCGGCAAAGGAGCTGGCCCCAGCCAAGCCTGCCCACTTGCTAAGATTGTTCCTGATCACTGTTGCCTGCAGTTATCATTCTGGTCAGACTATTACAGTAGAAACTATTTTCCAGGAACTTTTCATGATGAGAAACAAAGGAGCTCTCTGCTCTGCAGAGAATAGCCATTTGGGAGAGCTGGACTGGCTGAGAGTTGGTCATTTGCCCAGACCTTATCATTTTCTATCCAGAGGCTGGCTTTATGCTAGAGTAAACAGCTGGAGCTACGCACCATATTTCATCCAAAGCATGTAAAACAATAATGAACTTTATGGTTCTATAAAGATTTGCAAAATTATCCCCAGGTCTAAAGTTTAATTGTTTAATGTCACCAAATGACTTTGCAATAACTGAGCACAGTGGAGTGGCAGAAGTTAATCACTTGACTGAAGTGAATTAAGATTTTCTAAAGCTACATTTATCACTGTAATTTCAGGCTAATTTCATTTTCCATTCATAAAATATGATTTCAGTTTCTGTATCTCTATGAGCTGTGGAAAAGGAACGTGGCTGTTTTGTAAAACATGTTTTTGTCAAACAATGTCAGAGGTGATGTACATACTGATAACCGGAAAAGGCTAAGCTTATCTTGGCATCTTCAACTCGCATTGCACGTTCCTTAGCACTGAAGTCCATGTGCTGTTGAAGGCTTCTCTTTTGAATCTCAATGGGCCAAATTTTCAGCATTAGCTTTGATTTATCTGTTTTTCCAGACCTCCTGTTAGGAGGCAAACACAACGTCAGCCATGCTAAAAGCAGGAGCCAGTTAGGACAGCATTGCTCAAAGCCAAGCCGGCGAACCAAAAGAGCTGTCCCCAAGGGCTGTCCACTTTCTGGTCCTTCAGACACCAGAGCAGGACGAAGGAGGCACAGCTGGCACAGTGTCCTCCTCAGACGTATCACACACCCAACGCTTGCCTATCAGGACAGGGAGCTCAGCTGAGTCCTGGTCTGCCTGAAGGGCTTGAGGAGAGTCTCCCAGAGCCAGGGTGAAGTTTCCAGGTGGACTAGAGGGAAGGAAAATACCCATTCCTTTCTCAAGTATGCTTCAAATTCACCATCAACATAGTTAGCTGCAGGTGGTCACACAGTGTCTGGCAACTTGGCAAATGGTGGCTTTTGACATTTATTCTTTGGACAAATGCATGAAGAATGAATGAATTAAAAATTTCTCCAATAGTGAACTGTACCAAACCCTGGATCAAAATCTGTAAAGCACTGAACCCTCTCCTCATGTTTTGATGTGGCTGAGCACTTAGCATCCACAGTCTTTTTCACCTTGCAGTGCTGACGTACAAATAGACAAAGCTGCCCACGATGACAACATCTCTGCAAAGTTTCCCAGACATCCAATAGCTCAGCTAAAACTGGAACCCATATAAAAGTAGGTATTTGGCATTTTTGTAATTTATATGGAAATTAGGCCATCTTCTATCACCATTTTCTTTCTCTCCCTCTTGCATAAGCCCCTTTCCCTTGAAGAAGGCAAAATATATTGCTTACTGTTTTTTGTTAGTAACGAAGATCCAAATGGTTAGTTCTGCTATGGTTGCACCCATACAACAGCTTGCACACTCCCACTCATCAGAGTATGTACTCAGGCTGTGAACACATGCTGTCCTGGTCTGAAATTACTTCCAGGTTAGGCCATTGCTGCCTGCTCATTTCCCCTGCTTTCTCTCCTTCACATTATATAGGTTTGTTAAAAATTAGCCACCAATCCAGCCTAATTTTAGTGTCCTTTTTATTCATTTGTTCCAACTGTTGTACCCCCCTGAACTCTTCCTCTCATACAAGTACAATTTATTCCCACACATGGCAGGCATGCTCATGAATTATTTATGTTGCTTTGATAACTTATACTTTGAAAATAATGAAAGAAGCAAATGTTTCCAGTGTAGGAGTCATAACAAGCAAGAAATCCAGCCAAGCTACTGGGCCAGAAAGTGGTAAAATGCCCCAAGTTAAATAAACATACCTTTTCAATGTCCAAAGAAACATCACAAAAATCATTCAAAGCAATCACCTGTCCTCAGAAGCAGTGCTATTCAGCTCACATTAGGAGCCAATATCTTGCAATGACCAAAGAAGCTCTCATTTCTCCAGTTTGCATCTTGCACATGGGAAAAGAATTTGGCAGACTGAGGGTGGAATACATGTTCAGCTGTCTCATCTATTGCATCTGACACACGTTCTGGACAAAGGTTGTGTGGGATAAACCAGTGACAGCTTTCCCATCCACTTGCAAGCAGTGAGAAACTTTCCACTTCCCCTCATAAACTAAAAAGACTGAGGTCTGTTAAGAGGAAGAAAATTGACTGTGTATACCAGGGGAAAACGCTGTGTGATACAGCTTCTGGGTGCTTTGGTCTTACATCACACCGAGAAAAAGAGTTAGGCTTTGCTTTTGCTTCCTGAATATAGTCCACCCCACAAAGCAGGGGATGCAATATCTAATGAAGTAGTTCATTTAGGCAGAAATTTGGTAAAAGTCTGAGAAAATTATTCAACCATTTTCAAGTATTAAAGAAAAAAGAAACGGGCAGGAAAGGATATGCTATCTCAGCAAAAGGGAGAGGAATGGAACAAAATAATGACTTGTTTTACACAGACTTCACCCCATGTTTGGGCAGAAGTGGCAGGAAGCAAAGCTTCGTGAAGGCTCTGTAATGTTAGCAGCCTGCAGTGTGAGGAATCAGCCATTTCACCCTGTGTACTGACTGCTGGGCTTTGAGCAAGGCAACCTGCCCGTGGGCCAATGTTCATGGCAGAAGGGGCCATGCGGCCTAGCATCAGTACTGCCTGCATGTACTGCCTGACAACATGTCTCATGTGACACTTTTGTCACCAGGGCTACTGAGCTGGATTAGATCAGTGCAGACGCACGTTCCAAGGGTTGTCATAGCAACGAGAAACTAGGCAGGTGGTAAATGGCTCCCACCTGTCTTCCCAGACTTCTTGGGGCTGTGTGGGACGGAGCTGGGGGCTCAAGGCCTTTGAGGTCTGGCAGGTGAGGCCTGGAAGATGGCTCTGCCTGCGGGAGCCTGTGTGCCCCTGTGCCTGGGCAGCTCTGAATCCCAAGACCCAGAGGCCCTCCGGCCTCTTCCTCCTTTTCCTCAAAAGGTTTTCTCTGCTTTGTGATGGATGTGCAAGAAGAAAAAACACTGAAATACATCAGGAAACTGATTATTCTAAGGTTTCCGATGTAATTCAGAATGGTTGGCAAAGGTGATAGAAAAAAAGTAAGCTAAATATTCTAAAAGCATAATCCAATGGGGATTTGCAGTCCCTATGCTTTATTCACTAGGCTGCACAAAAAGAAAAGGAAACTCCATTCAAAATGAAAATTCCTAATTAGAGATTTTACTTTTTTCTTTGGCTCATTTTGACATTTTCTTTTTGCCGTCCTGCAGCAAAGTTCTTTGAGACAGCCTGGTCTCCCACCAAAGCCAGTGAGAACTACCAAGCACTGTTTTTCCTGGAGCTGAGTGACATAATGCTCAGCTACACTTCCTAGACAGGCTGTATTGCCCAAAGACCCTCAGTCTTTTACTTGTTCTGTATCGATTTGACAGATTGTCTGTCCCAACCTACTCCTTTCTCCTTACATGTTTTCCAGAGCCAAATACTATATTGAACAGGTTTCCGTGCTGTTTAAAAAATTGTATTTTTCCACAAAATCAGTCCCTCCCAGTTTTAAAACCCCTCTGCCAAAAAACGTCACCCAAATATCTTAATATCATGTTTCTTCCTATTGCTGATTTTGGAAACTGTTGGATCCTTTGGCTGTAGTTAAGTATCCTCAAAGAAATCAGTTAGAGTCAGAGAAATGTCAGTTCAAATAGTTTAAGCTTGGCAAAATGATAAGCAAATGAAAACAGCCTTATTAAGTTTGAGAAGCCCAACACTTGTGTAGCTTGATATCCAAACTAGATCTTCCACTCATCTAAAGGAAATACTGATAAGAATTTGGGAAATAAACTTTATATGCTTTTGCTAGAGTTAACGAAGAAAGACAGGAGCCCCCCCCTCTAAAGAAAGGAAAAGTCAAGTTACAGGAAAAGGGAATAGCTGCTGGAACAAACTCTTCAGTTGTACAGTTGCATCAGTTTGGAGGTGTTCAAAACAAGGCTGATACAAAAGGTCACTGTAACTGTTCCTTACCAGGGTTTGGACTAGGTGACCTGAAAGGTCTTTGCCAAAGCTATTATCATTGGTACTGTGATACCTTTGTAAGATAGCTTTTGTACTCCAATAACTCAAAAATTGATGTTCTTTTTAGAATGACATTTCACAGCCTGTAAATCCTAAAATGGACTAATGGCTTTGACTTTTTGGGGTAGAAGATTGGTCTTAAAAGTAAAGGACTAGCTTGTGCTCAAAACTTTTGAGCCTTTATTTGTTGGGTGAGAAATGGTTCACACACTTCCCCTATCAATAATGATGGTTCAGAAGATGTCATTAGAAGGTCAACAGTCTGTGAACCACAATTTAAGTAAATGGGCTTTGAGAGAAAGCCTTTGAGCCAGCCCATGCCATGGTGGTCTGACATTAACTAGATAGATACATTTCTTTGGAGATTTGAGGGATATTCAGATATTTTTCTCACAAACAAACTTGAGCTCATCTTGTGGATTATGGTATTTTTACAATTTTTTTTTTTTAATGGAGGCTAACATTCACATATACAATTTCTTGGCTTCAAAGCGGATGTTTCTTTCTGCACAGAAGAGGATCAAAAAAGATAAGAGATGGTAAAAGTAAATATGATTGCAATCTCTCAATGTTACTTCTCCCTCTAGTGCTACTGGCTCTAATGTTGGTTTTAATTACATTTAAGACCAACTCCAGTACAGCTCTAATGTACGTCACTTGAGACAGCTCCTGAGTCTTACTCTGCAAGTCCCTTAGCAATTCCTCAGTGCTATTTCTTGAGAACACCTGAGAAAATGAAGAGTTGCTCAATGTCTCAATCATCATGTAGGTTGTATCAGAATAATGATATTTTTCTCTCATCATTACAAGTGATCAAATAAAGACAAGTCTGTACGATACTCATTTGTATACAGACTGTAAAAAACAAGACAAGTTAAAAGAAAAAACAGGTGTGGGTTTAGTGTGCACACTGTACTTTAGCAGCAGCAAAATAGAGCCCCATCCAGCTCATGGTGGCATGTGGCCCACAGCAAATAGCAGCTGTACAAAATTTGTGTGTATTTTTTGTACAGTTCCTTTGACCTGAATATTTGTCCTGTGGAATTTCAGACAGAATCAAAAGCTGTATTTGCTGTCAAGGTAGGCATACCACGCGTACCCAAGTACCTAATCCTGCATTCCTTGTGCATTCCAGGCACCCACAAAGTCAATGAGAATTTGAGATGCAGAATGAATACAGGGCCAGGCACATCATTTGAATATTTTAAGGAATGTTCTTGGATTTTTACAGTTGATGTCATGTTTTCTACCCCATCAATATGGATTAACAATGGTCCAGAACAGCAGGAACTCATTTCTTATTCATATATGCTAATTGCATGGTGCTGGATAGCAGCGATTTCTTCCTAAACTTAAAGTTTGTGTGGGGATTTTTTTTTTCAGCTAACAGAATAGAGAAAGGATGTGACTATGAAGCAGAGAAGTGAAGAGGATTTAACACAAACACTGAAATATTCCATACCTCTAAACATGTACCCCATACTTTAAAAAGATCTTATACAATTCACATGGATATAATCCATCCTTCCTTAATCTGAACCCCAGCTGACTTTGAGGTAAGACCGTAAATCCCGTAGTGTATTTTTCTCTATTGTTTCAATACGTTATTTCATTTTTTCAATCTCTATGGAGGTAACTCATTAATAGTTTCCTAGTTTCATAGCACCACAGTATCCGGTATCTTAGAATAACGCATGAAGTAATATAACCACTTGGTGTGTGAGACAGAAGTGCGTATAAAACATGTCTTATCTTCTTAATAACAATTCTGGATCTAATGTTTCATATTAAAATACATTTATTTTGCAGAAGACCTGGTCCGAAGGTGTCCTGTCTTTGCAGTAAAAGATGGTATAGTGTGAGATGGCAGTCCTTCGCTTCTGCTAATCTTGGCTGGCTTCTGATGTGCTGGATAGGACTGCTAGCTCTGATGTAAATATTCTTGCTGATATTGCCTGGTTTTGAGAAAACAGATGGAAGTAGAGTTGTTTCAACTGGCATAGGCCTTCAGCAATGATGTTTTTAAAAAATTGCATTTTTTTCTAATGCTTTTTGATTTCCTGATTTGTCTGTCTCTATCCAACTGATCTACAGACTTAATGGAACTCAGGAGTCTATAGACAGATGAGCATGGAACAGTGTTATTTATGTTTTTAGGCAATGCACACAACAAATCTGTTTTTCTCTCCTAGTTACCAATGCCAACTAGAAACATCTATCATCATTTTGTAGGTCATCACATCATCATATGGATATAGAATCTGTTTTTCACAAGCTCTTTGATTAGATTACTAGTATTAGATTAGGGGGGCTTTGCTGATGCTAAAAGCCTATTTACTTATAATTATGAAAATAGCACCAGCAAGCTACGACCTCTTTCCTCTTTTTCTCTGCATGCTGTGAATTCAAGGTGCTTTCTAGTCATCTGTTCATCTTTGAGTGCTGTTATATGACATCTATTGCCTTGGTGTCCAACCACCAGCATTCACAGCAGACACTGGAAATTTGGCAGCAGCTGTGGCCTGTGGGTATCTCAGCTGTAAGCAGGAATTACTAGGAAGGCGATTGCATTCGTATTGAAAATTCCCAATACATTTAAAGGCAGGCAGGGGACCTTGTTTTGAAAACCCAGTGAACCCATGGGGTCTGGGAAGAAATCCATCCTTCCACTTCACCACAGCTCTGCCATGCTGCACTCAGCAGAGCAGTGGCTCAGTGACTGGGGCACCCCGATCCTCTCCTCATCCCACTCCATGTGGGAGGCAGCAGGAGCAATGAGATGAGCACTGGCCAGCCTTCTCCTGTATGCCTGGGAAATCTGCCACTGGAGGAAAATCCCCAGCAGGAGCCTGCCATGTATTGTCTGCTCGTGCAGTGCACGGCATGATGTTGGCACAGGAATCAAAGCAGGGTAGAAGGTCTGTCATAATACATGATTTTAAAACTAGAAGAACAAGGGGATCGATGCTTTTTTAGTATACGTTTTGCCTTATAGATGGAGACAAAGAGGAGGGGAAAAGACAGCGTTTAAAAGGAAGAAAATGTGTTTATCTCTCACATAAGAAACATCTCCTCATATAACAACAAGGAGAATAATATTACCTTTGTGCTCTACTAAATAATCAGAGCAACAATTGCAAACACAATTGGACTTTCAAGCAAGAATGAGATGAAAATGCCAAATCTACCACAGCAGCTCAACAGCACCAGCACCTGGTAACGCTGTCTCTTTCTGCTTGCAAATGAGCGTTTGTCTAGCTTTATGTAGAGCGTTTATATCTAATCCTGTCAATTTGGATTGTAGATACTGCATTTTCCTAGAATTAAAGCAACTCCCCTTATAACTTCTGAGAGATTATTAGGTGTGATTTTCAAAAATACCGAGCTTTTATAGTATAACTCCTTTTGACTTGACTGAGAGCTAAACTAGTTGAGGATCAGGCATATCTGAAAATCATATCCACCTTTTTGAAGAAACAAAGTGCATTTTGTATTGACATAATAGTACATCTCATTCCAAGTTTTTCACTAGCGGTTGGAAGATAAGTTTCATATCATGCCTAAAATGCATGTATTTAGCATATTCAAGCAACAAAATAGTAATCCAGAAAAAAAAATAAATGTCTTTTCCCAACTCCTTGCTCTCTTTTGCCTTTACTCCACTCAGTCTGTCCAAGATTGTACATCCAATGGCCTTCCTGTATCAAATATCTGTAGCTTCTCTTCCTTCTTTAGTCGTCATTTAGCCTCTTCTGACACCACCTGACCCGTACGCTAAAAACCTTGTTCATTTTCTTCTCGTTCTTATCCTTTTGGTGCCTCCTTTTCTTTCAGGGTTTCATTCAGACCATGCAGCTTTTGCCCCTTGTCATGGGCAGAATTTGCAGTCTTCTTCTTTCATTATACAAATTCAAATATTGATCTCGTTCTCCAGATCCATTTCAGTGAATGCAGTGCTCTTTAAAAGCAGCATTGTTAGTAAAGCATCTGTGTATCTTGAATGCAAATCTTTCAATTTAAAATTAGAAAAAGCCCAGATAAATTGTTGGGAAAAGGATGTGAATTGCTTTGCTTATTTCAACTGCAAATATTTCAACTCAGAACATTGACATACAAAAAATAATATCATAGTTTTGTTTGCATCACATACAAAAGCATTTCTGAAAGCCTAGGAGACTCGGGGACTTTTTCTTCCTTGCCCAAGTGTCTGCATACTTGATATTTTAGGGGGAATAAAAGACCTTCCCAGATCTGTTATAAAAACATTTTGGCAGAAATTTTTTTTTCTTTTTTTTCTTTTTTTTTTCCCATGGAACTTTGAAGTTTGCTGTTTGTGGCATTATAATTATATTCAAGATTTAGTTAGTCTTTAGCACTTAAAAATGTCAGCTGCCTTTCAAGTCTTTCTGTTCACAGATATTCTTTGTGGTACATCCTACAGGGGTACCTGCTGTGACTCTGGTTCTGAGAAGTCAACGCTGAGCGCTCCTAATCTCCTCTGCTCAGAGACAGAACCATTTCTGTCATGACAGAATGGCCCTGCTTCTGATTCATTATCAGCTTTTATAAAGGTTTGCAACTTGTTGGTGCTTCTACTGCATGGGCCTGAAGTCTCATCCTGTAGTCTTACTGGAGAACTGGCAAGAGAGGTCTTCTCTTTCTGTGCTTTCTAGAAGGAAATCTTCCTATGCTACTTCTTCTCAACAGTGCAGGGGCTTTGAAGGTTTTTCCCAGAAGGAGCAACGTAAAGAGAGAGAAAAAAAAAAATCAGGCTTCTTCTTGACCCCATATGGGCCAATATGCCCAGACACATAATCAGTCTCCATTTCCCTGTTGTCAGTTCCTGTTGTTAATGATACTTTCATTGCAATTCAGAAGTTTGCTTCTCAAGCACAAATGCCTCACGGTGGTCTTATGAACTGCAGTAAACTCTGACCTTTTGAATATAAAACAGCTTTATGAAGCAGGGAAGAGACTGCAGCCTCCATCTGCGGCAAAGCAACACTCCAACCCACAATGGGAACAAAGGACATGATATTTCCTCTGTGTATGTTCATAGTAGCAAGAAGGGCAGGTGGGCTATCAACCTCTGCTTCTCCTCAGGAGGTTCAGTACGTGGAAGGGGGCATTTTCTGCCAAGTTTGAGTCTGTCAGGTAAGGAATTGGCGATGACCTTCAATTTCTGAAAGATCCTCTGGGCACCTATTATCCCTTGGAAACAACCTCACCACCCACTCCTTTAAGAGAAAATTAAAATGTATTTTTGGATCCAGATGATTGCTTGACTCTTCTTTCTGATAAAAAAAAAGAATTAGGAGTACCCTAGAAAGAGATAGTAATACAAGGAGAAACCTGCTGCTTCTGCTGTGGGAAGTTCTCTTTCATTTATCTGACAACAAAAACAAGAATGTCAGAAGTGGCTTTTCTTTAGAAAAATGTCCCAGTTCTTCCCAAAAGGACAATTTACATCCAAAGGCCAGCTAGCCAGCCCCAAATATAATTTTACCAAACTGTTACACTTACATCTATTTTTAGACACAAATCCTTTGATGAGCTCAGTGCGGTTCTACATGAAGGAAAAGGTCCATTAATGGGAGTCTAATTATAAGAAAAGAGCCCTAACTTGAAAATACAGCACCTGCCATCTCAATATAGTGTTGGATGGTTGGTGAAGTTTGGAAAGCAAGTTCTGTGGAACATCAGGACTAGCTTTTCAGATAATGACTCTCCATCTCCAGCTGACATCAGCCGGAATTCCTTGTTCTTGAGACTTCTGAGAAGTAGAGCTTTTACGCCTTGCTTTACGTATCACACATTTTAGAATTGCTTCCCAGGGAAGCTGCGTGTTTTCTATAAAAAGAAAAACTACTGCAACTTCTACTCAATTTCAATATTTGTCAAAAAAAGTAGTCTTCTTTCTCCAAATAACTAAGTTAAAGTTTGCAGCCAAAGTTTGACATCTTGAGTTTAATGTAGTCAGAGTGCACAGGAAAACTTGCACATAATTTAGACATCAAAAGCACTTGTTTAAAAAGGAAGAGCAAGTTTAATTGAGCATACAGCCATGTCAACTTGTCACTCCTGGAGCAGGTAGTGTCGGCAGACTGGGGCTGTAGATGTCTGACTAAATCCTGAATTTTCAGGGGAAAGGGACTAATCCAGCATTTTTCTGACACCTAATGACCCAATGGAAAATGGAGGACATTTGGGATTCACAGTATGTTCAAGCCTGGAGAGACATGAGGGAAGAAATTGTAAAGTTTTATCCCTTTGATTTCTTCAAACTGGAAAGTATTGGCTTAGATGAGTATAGGGAAGAGAAAGAAGCCCAGCTCGACTCAGTATTTTGACTTTTGTCAGAACTATGCAATTGGATTTCTGTAGGCTGACTTTCTGTAGGGTCATAGTTAACCCGGAAGCAATGGTTTACACTGTGCTAAACAAATATGGCTGAGCAAGACTGGCTGCAGAAATCAGAGCCTTCACAGTGACTCCCACTAGTACTATCTGAGGGATGTAAAGGGTAGAGCATAGCTTTGCCAAAAAGACCTGGGTGGAGTGATGGACGACAGCTGGACGTGAGCCTGCAGTGTGCCCTCACATCCCAGAAAGCCAGCTGTATCCTGGCCTGTATCAAAAGAAGTGTGGCCAGCAGGTCAGGGAGCTGATCCTGCTCCTCTGCTCTGTTATGAGGCCTCACCTGGAGTACCGTGTCCAGACGTGGAGTCCTCAGTACAGGAGAGACATTGACCTGTTTGAGCACCTCCGGAGGAGGGTCACAAAAATGATCCAAGAGATGGAACACCTCTCCTACAAGGACAGGCTGAGAGAGCTGGGACTGTTCAGCCTGGAGAAGAGAGGGCTCTGCACAGACCCGAGCTGCGGCCTTTCAGTACCTAAAAGGGGGCTGTAAGAAAGAAGGGGACAGACTCTTTAACGGAGTCTGTTTTGATAGAACCAGGCGAAATGGTTTCAAGCTAAAAGAGGGAGACTGAGACTGCATACAAGGAGGAAGCATTTTTACAATAAAGGTGGCTGCCCAGAGAGGTGGTGGATGTCCTGTCTCTGGAGAAAGTCGAGGTCAGGCTGAATGGGCTGTGAGCTCCGCATTGAGCTGTAGGTGTCCCTGCTCCTTGTAGGGGAGCTGAACCAGATGACCTTTAATGGTCCCTTCCAACTCAAACAATTCTATGATTCTATAATTTGGTGATGATTTAATGAATATCTAAAACGGTGTAATGTACTTGTCAACATAATTGCATGATTGTATGATGATCCTGTTAAGCATTACAATTTACTTTTCCACTTTTTTCTTGTTGTTGTTTTGGGTAATGTTGGATTGTATTTTTAAGCAGCTATATGTGAATTACAAAGGAAAGAAACAGGTAAGAAAACTTAGAACTCAAATACTGTCATGAACTGACTTTTTAGACGTAAGCAGCTATGATAACTTTACTCCTTCCTTATATCTCTTTATAAACAAGACTTCCTAATGGTAATGACAAAAGGAAGAGAAGCAAAATAGTCTCAAGAGAATTATGTGCATTTCTCAGTAAATTATGCAATGCAGATGGTTGAACGCAGCACCATAGCTGTTGGACTTTAAAAAAAAGTGGGACCTCTTGGTCTTCCTGTAGTGAAAGATCAGCTAAACAAGGAAAGAGGAGCAATGAAAAGTCATAGAGAAGTGTGGTAGCTTGCTAAGACTGTTCAGTATAAGTCAGTAACAGAGCTGAAAAGAGAACCAAATAATTTTGACATTACAACTTAACGTGGCAGGCTGTTCCTGCTTGCTGGCAGTGGCACACTACTTCCTGGTGTGCTTCCTCATCAACACATTTACAGCATGCTTACAAACCTTTTGTCCAGGAGGTACCCTATTCTCCAGCATCTTGTGATACAGCTGCTGCTGCTGAAGGTAACCATTGTTTCTTTTCTGTAGAAGGCTCTGACTTTCCTTTTTCAGTCATTTCTTAAGAGTCATATGCCACATGGGAGGACCATTCCCCAAAAAGGGACAGCTTAGTTTCATCACGCTCTTCCCACATGTTTCTTCCCACAGAGGCCAATGCAGATTCTCTGTGTGCCCCTGCCATGAGCTCCTGCATCCCTGGGGACAGCAGCAGTCTTGCAGGGAGTGGGTGGCAGTCCCAGGGCCCTGCCCTGTTCCCAGTCTGAAGGACACCTGGAAATGCAAAGTAGCCCTACTGAGGACCTGCAGGGCAACATCCCTGAGAGTGGAGCCTCCATCCACTGTGGTGATATTACAAAACATTTCAGGCCTCACCGCGCTGCATGCTTATGAGGATACAAACTTAACACCATCAAGCAGCAAGTCACTGGGAGGGCTGCACGTTGGTGTGATTGCTTCTGTGGTGTATTGCAAATACACAAAATATGACATATTACCAGCAAAAATGAGTCAACTTGGAAATCCCACCTAGGCTGGGCTTTTCTCAGTTCTATTAAAACATTTACATATTATTAAATACAATCACAAAATAACACACTAGTAGTTTTACTGTCAAATAAATACCTTATAAATACAAGGATTTCTTACCACCATCACCATTACATTTATCTTTTGCTTAAATCCTTTCTCTCTGGAAATAATACAAATCAAGCCTCTGGGGCCTGTTTATGTAATGGGGATTTATGTCATTTCAAGACAAATGGCATTTGCTAAGTTTCAGGGAAACACCTGTATTAATTGTATTTCCTGCTCATGTGTTGCTTTTGTTTGCAAAAAAAGAATTCATCTCAGGTGAGTTAACCTTGCTTTTAGAAAGGGCACCTGCAGTTATCTTAGTGCTTATTGTAAATCAAAACATGTTGAGCCTTTAAAGCAGTGAAATAAAGAGGTGCTGACAAGAGGGTATGCCAATAGGATTAGGAGCTTTTCTCACTGCTTGTATTATCAGGATGGAGAATTGAGTCATGTTAAATTACAGGGGGAAGAGATATTCCCAGAAATTCCACAGATCAGAGATTGACTCTCTCCTTCAGTAAGCCCATGGATAGGAGGGGCATTCTGTGCTTGGCGAGATTAAGAAGGAGGAAAAAAAAAAAGAAGAGGAGAAAAAGACACCTCCCTTTTAGCCTTAGGCGTCTATAATTGACCAAGATTTTTCTGCTTGCGATTTGATCCATCCAAACCCTGTTAGAGGCACTTGCCCCCAACTGAGACCAAGGCTGAGGTGAATGAGAATTAGGTGACTCACTCATATGTACTATACGTGCATTCACATCTATTAGGATAAATGACATGTCATTCAATTTAAGCACAGGCAACTGGAGATTGTCATATTTTGAAAATGACAACTGTTATTTATTTATTGAGAATATTTATACAGGTTTTTCCTAGGTACGGAGAATGCATTTTTCAGCAGCGCAGAGACATGGGTGAATCAGGCAATTACACAAAAACCAGAGAGGAAGAGAAACAAAGCTGACAGTACCAGCCACAGGGGCTGGGTCAGCAGAGATGAATGGTGCTAAGCCACCAGAGTCATTAAGCTGACACTGCTCTGTGGTCATTTTAAAAGGACTGATCATGATGCTCTGGCCCCTGCTATATTAATACAGTATTGCAGCAAGCAGTATGTTAGATGGAAACAGGCAACCATGATCTAGCTCAGTTTTCGAGAATGGAAAAACTGGGACTAGTCTGATGCTGATTTCCAGGATTTGGGGCTAGGAGGAGATGGGAAGGTGAGGCTCACCTTCCCCTGCCCTCACCCCAATGCATCCTCCACCCTGCAGCAAAGCTATAGGCTAGGGCTTCCTCCTCACCGTTCCTGTTTAGATTAGGGTCATCTCTGCCTACCTCCATTGCTGGTCTGAGAGCTACTGCTTTAGAAAAACCATCATTGTTAGTGCCTTTGAAAAACACTACCAACAATGTTCTATCTCATTCTTAAATGCAGATAGCTCATCAAATAGAAAGATAAGTAGATAGATGGATAGATGTACAGACGAACAGATGAAAAAGAAACATCTATGTGATTATAAAGAGACGACATTAACAAGGTGGATATGAGTTTCCCACTTTTATATGGGTACAGAACTGTTACATTTATGTCCAGTCTTTGGGACGCCAAATTATCACTGCAGCTCAATGGGATGCTCTCTAGAGTGGACACAAGGGACTGAGTTTAGTATTGATTTTTTTTCTCCTAGATGTGTTGGAAAACAAATATAATAATGACATTATGACATAATACTTCTATCTTTTGGAATTGTTTTCTTTTTTTTTTTTTTTCCTTTATTGATTGGAAATCTTTTGGGGTTTATTCCTCCGTAATTCTGACCTCCACACATTACTCAGGAAGCTGGAGCACCCTGTATCTTCTATAAGTTCTGCTAATACTTAACTTTGTGTCTGATGGTTCCATTATGCAATGAAATTATTTACTGTGCATCAAAAGATCGCAGTTGCCATAATCATCATCTTGTTTGGTGTTCTGAGTTAGCTCTATGTATTTTCAGAAGACTTGAGAGAAAGGTATGACAGCAGTGAGAACTGCTGAGTGCCCTCAAATAGGAGCCAAGGCTGATCAGCTGTTTGGAGGAGGGAATCAAGCATTTACCTTGCAGCGTTAAACATGCTCTCCCTACTGAGAAGGCTGCCATCAAAGCACTGAGGCCGAAATTTTGTGCTGTGTGTTGACTGAAGTTAACTATCCAAACAAATAACCTATGCTTCTGCAACTCTTGCTAAGTCAAAGATGTGGACCCTCTGAAAATGAGTCAGGAGTTAGATGACCAAAGGTACCTCTGGAACGGCTGCCTGGCTCTTAAACATTGCCCCATCTGTTTTCATGCTTTACATAACTAATTTTCCTGAGGATGTACTTTGCCGGGTTTGGCACCAAAACAGATAAGAAAAAACAAACCCAAGACAAGGGGCTGATTGAACTCCAGCAAACCCGTTTTGTTTTCTCATATATTTTTCCAACCAAATACTTCAGAGAATGATTGAAGAGAGGATGAAAAAACAAGAAGCTGGATGATCAACTTTTAGTTCTAAACAGGAGCAAGCCACAGGTAGCAGAGAAGGCAGCTCTGCTCCAGCTCACCAGGCAAAGAAGGAGCTGTGAAGGGGTCAGTATGGCAAGGACAGGGCTGCTGGCCAGCATAACCTCTTCCACATCAAGTCCCTCAGCACATGGCATGGTACAAAATCAGGGGAATACACAGCTACTCTCATCTGAATAACCTGCTTTTCTGGCTGGAGGCAGGATTTTTAATATTTTTCCAATTCAACTAGAACAATTTTTTTTTCTTCAGTGGCAAAGATGTAGCTGAGATCCAGGTAGCTTCATTCCATCTAAAGTGAGGTATTTCTCAATGTGTGGGAAGGTGGTTTTTAGCCAAATTAGGAGAATTAATGACTTTAATTGATTAAATCCTTCAAGGGGTGTTTCATTTGAGAAGGTAAGAGCATTTCCTAGAGGGAAAGCCCCATTAGGTTTGGCTTTTCTAAATGGTTCTCTCTAGAGTTACAACAGGGAGGGAGGCTAGAATTAATCTGAAACTACAAAGATTTTCCTTCCCCTGACACTGCATTTTCCAGGGAATACACATACAGAGCAAGACCTGTTGGCTGCCTCCCTTTGGCCTGACAAAGAAATCCATGGAGGCTGTGTGCATGCACACTTTGGGAAAACAGCACCAGAGTGGAGCTTCTCATGCTGTTTCCAAAGGTTTCAGTAAGGATACTGCAATTAATGGAGTTAATATAAAAACAGTAGAAGTAGGCTGATGTTTGTCAATTGTGGAGCTAGCAGAAGTTATGTAAACTGTTGAAAAATCCGTTAAGTTCAATTGCTTGCAGTATTTACTGAAGATCAGCATCCTACAATTATAAATTATCAGCACACTCAGAAATACCAATTGCAACAGCAAAAGTGTTTCTGTTGAAGCAGGAGCCTCATTCACCAAGCGTAAAGGGGGCACTTACTTATGTGAACTCCAATTCCTTGTCCCATTCCTTGTGTTTTTCTTCTTCATTAAATCCAATCATTGTCTTTTTTCAAGGGATGCTGGCCAAGGAACGGATGCCATTTCACCAGCTCATTGAAAATTGTGTATTTCTTCTCTGATGTCCAAAAATCACACATAGTCTAGTTTGTCTCAGAAGCTGTGATCAAAAGAAAAGTGAAACCTGTGGAAATTCTTTCAAGACCGACTGTTTGAATCTTTTATATAGTCTTCAAGCAATAATTGATCAAGTTACTTTTAACGAATCATAGAATCACCAGGCTGGAAAAGACCTCTAAGATCACCCAGTCCAACTATTCAGCTATGACCTATTGGCCATAGCTCCACTAAACCATGGCCCTCAATAAAACACTGAGCATTTCTTGAACACCACCAGGGATGTGACTCCACCACCTCCCTGGGCAGCCTGTTCCAGTGCCATCCATTCCATGAATGTTTCAGGAAGCCATTCAAATTTAGTATCATTTCAGGAAATTTTTTTGCCTTACCAGGAGGCTGAGGAATACCTATTCAATAGAATCCTGGAAAATCTATCATTATTTTATTCTATTATGAACAATGTTTGAACACATACATATATACTTCTAGAAGTCATTAATTTCTCAGTAATTCACATTTGTTGCTCAGGCCATAAACTATACTCCATCCCCAAATAAACTCAAAAAATTCTTAAAAATTGAACTTCTGCTTATCCTTAACTGAGTTGCTTAGGCATTAAATTCCTCCCATCCTAACTGTGTCTTTGTGAAGTGATTACCTTAGCACCACCCAACTGTAATAATATCACACATCAATAATATTTAATCATCAGAGAAGTTAGACAAAGTTTGCATTCATGAAGCTCTATCTAAAAAAGAACAAAATCCTGTGTATTAAAGGATACATAAAACTCCATTAAAAAAATTACATGTATGACATACGCAGCTTCTTCTAGAAAAACCTGCTCTGATTTCTCTGTAGATCTTTTAGTAAAATCTATACCTTGGCTAATTAAAGACAGCAGCATCCTAGGTGGAGTCCAACAGGAGCGCAGCTGATCTTAAAACCTGATGCTCGGCACAAAGCAACCACCTGTCAATATTTCAGTTACTGCCCTCCCCACCTGATCACACTTCAATTGTTTTCCAATAATTATTATAATCATCCACCACAAGGACAACTGGTTGTTTCAGGGTTATAGGTGAGAGGCAAAGAAGAAAAAAGCACCCACCCTGCCGTTTGTATACCTATTTCCTCAGGGCAGCTCCTTATTTCAGCAGCTGCTGGTGAGGCACAAATCAGCCTTAGAGCCAAGCCTGGATGGCATGCATCCTGATTTCTGTTTTGTTGTTGGTATTGCTGTTGGTCTTAATTTGAGTCCTGCACATGACCAGCCGCTTTCTCTACTGGAAATAATTTCTCTAAATTAAAGGTTGCTGCAGTGTTTCAAGCCTGTCAAAGATCTCTTGTTGGACAGGCTCTTTTTTTTAAAAAAAAAAAAAAAAAAAGTAGGCAGAGTCTCAAATCTTAGCCCTGAGAGCCAGATTTCACCTGATGAAAGGATTGGAAAATCCTTTTCCGATCAGGATAATTTTCTGTTAGATTTCACAGGAAGAAAAGATTTCAGTTTAGTTTTCATTTGAGGGGAATGAATGGCTTGGATCTATTGTTGTTTTTGTGACATTATTTTTAGGAGAGGGGAAAAAAAAAAAGCATTGAAAATCCTGACCCACCCTACCACGAACACAAAACCTCTGTCAGTGCTCTTGCTGGGATGGAAGCTAGCACACAGGAAGCAGGAAACACGGAATATTTTTTACTTCATCTCCAACATTTGCACTGACTTCATGCCTGTGTGAATGTACCTAAACAGAGCTTCACCAAACCCATCTCTCTGAGCTGCTGTAAGTTTTGAAGCAATGTTACCAGGAACAAAATCCTGACAATTTGGATGAAGCCTGCTTGGTTTTCAGTGGAGTCAGGAGTTCACATTTAAGATAAAGATACTGTGGTGCTACATGTTGGATACTGCTAGTCAGCCCCAGTCATAACACTAATTGCTCTGCCTGGGGAAGGCAGTGAGATCATTATTCCATTATAAAATGCTATCATTTATAACTGAGTAGCAAAATAACACATGCTGGGATGGAAGGAAAGCAGAAAAAGTCTCTTCCACTTTGTAGCACTTGCCCTGAATCTAGGGACCACAGAAAGGGAGAAAGGCACCACTTCTGTCACCTCAGGAAAGGCTTCAGTTTCAGGTGTAGCTGCAACCTGGAAGCAAATAAATGCTTTGCTGTAAAGGGAACATGCGCTCAGTTGTATGGAGGATGCTGCAGAAAAAGCAGTTACAACCAGCCCAGCATGGGTGGGTGGGTGAATCCCTGCATCCTCAGCCTTGGGGGAGGGGACCAGCCAAGGCAGGTGGTGAGCCAACACAGAAGAAAAAACCATCCAGAATAAGCAGATAAGATGATGATAAAATCAAAGCAATAATATAACTCTTGGAGGAGAATCCAGGCAGCAGTTAATTAGCAGAGAAGAGAATGCAGCTCTTAAAAGGCTGTGGAAGGAAATCCTCCTGGGACCGAAGGTGCCAGAGCCATCATCTCTTCTTCCCTTCATTTCTTCCTGAAAGAGCTCTTTCCCTTCTGGTGAGGTTTAGGATAACCTTGTTGTTTTGGTTGAAGGGTTGAGGTTTTCTCATATGACAGCCTGTCCTCTCTGCCATGTATACTTTGCTCTCAGAGGCAGTAGTAAAATTCTTCAACCTGTCTTTCTCACCCTTACCTGGAGCTCAGCCTGTTTCTCTAGCTTGAACTTTGACAACATAGATTTCTCTCCACTTTTCTCTCCCGTTATTTGTATCGTACCTTTCCATTACACAGGACCATAATCCAAACATGGTTTGTTGTTTGACTCCAATCCTTTGTGTGTTACAGATGTTTAAAATCTGATGCCCCTTATTTTGGGGAGTTCAGTGCTTAGACCTAACAGCTGATGTCAGGGTCAAAGGAGAAACGGTTATCCCAGATTGATGAGAAATCTGAGCCATTGATAATCTAAAGTCAGGCAACCTAAAATTACAGTGCCTGAACCTAAAGGAATTTTCTACGAATGTGTAAGTTGTTGTTGTTTTTTTTCCTGAGAGGTGAGTGAGATCCCTCTTTAGACTCACTTTTCAGTAAGAATAAGGTGCTGGGATGCTTTGGAAAACTGAACTTAATCTCCCACCCTTCTGCAGTGTATGCCCAAAGTGATCAACTCACTGAGCACAAGCAGTACTTTTTGGTAACATGTTGTCCATATAGATGAGTGGGAGCAGACCACCACTACAGTACTTTTAACACACACCATCACTTAAAGTAGTCCTCCGTGTGTCAGCTGATAGCCTAAGACTGGCTCCTGGCTTTTACCAAGTGTTCTGCTTTATTTCTTTTGTAGGATTAGTCAACAAACACTGGCAAGTAGCAACATAATATTTTTAAATGAAACTATGTACAAATTCCTGTCCAGAAACATGTATAATTGATTGCTGAGGTCAGGACCTGCACGGATGGTGGCAGGCCACTGCAGAGCTGACTATAGGAAAAACAATTCCAAAGTTCTCTTGGCAGCACACAAACAGCATGTGTGCCTATCCACTTTTCTCTTGCTCAGTTTACATTGTTCCTATTTTTAATGCATATCTCTGAAAAATACAATTATATCAATATTGTATTTATATCAGTTGACATGTGAAATCTGGGTTTCCTTACATAAATTGTGTAATTTTGTGAAGTGGTGCATTTATCAGAAGTTGTTTAAGGTAATACCATTAATTTGTGAAGTTAACGCACGTCGCATGGTAAACACATTCCAGCCCTTGTTGATTCGCAGTGTGCAAATAGACCATCAGGAAGATTTACCATAATCCATTTGTCATTTACCATAATGGATGATAATTCTCTCCCATTGCCGCCCCTTTCCTGCTCTGCCGCCCTACACTTCTCACCTGACCTCTGTTCGCCCACTGTTGTCTACTCTGAACCATTTTTAAGTTTTTCTCTACTTTTCTTCCGCTCATCTGAACTCCTGCTAAGTGACACTGTTCAACTGAGCCATCCTCGGAATTGTTCTCTCTTTGATCACTTCAAATTGGCCCACACTTTGCACCAGTTCTGGTTTAAAATTAGGCAGCAACTTAAGTGCTTTGCTGAACTTACCTGTCCTGTATGTAATTCTGTTTAATCTTCTCCCTGCCTTACGATCTCCTCTCACTGCTGTGCAGTGATTAGTGCTGTTATCTTCTCATACAGGCTCCTTCAGCAGTACCAGTTTTGAAGTTACTGTTCTTGAGCTGGTGGGAAGAAGTCATTAGCTTGTTGTCTACCATTTACTCCTGGTTGCCAATAAGCTGTTCCTACAAACCAAGGGTCAAAAGCTGGTCTAAAGTGCAGCTGCTAAACCCCAGCTCTGGCAACAGCAATCTGCACTTCCACCACACCACTGTGCCCAAATGCACACCCAGCCATGGGGTAATGGCACAGAGACACAGCTTCCAGTGAGATGAAGCTCCAAGGACTGAAACTAATAGCTATCATGAAAGCTAACAAAATTGTATCAAAGCCCAAAGCATTGCTCTTGCTGCTTAGGCCTTTCATCCCACACTCCCAGAACACATTAGAAACATCAAGCAAGACACTTTCCACAAATGTTGCTTCGCACTCCAAGATTTCCACCTCTTATGCTACCCACCACTCCTACAGCTTTGACTTTGTCCCCTCGCTTTTTCCAGAACTCCATTTGTTCCAGAGCTTACACACACTCTCTCTATCCCTTTCCCTTTGCGTTACAAGTCCTGATTCCTGTCACTATCTCTTGGCTTCTTCTCACCCCCACAGGTTCCCCACCATTGGCCATTTCCTTCAGCTGCCTTCTGGCCACTACTGCGCAGCTTGCACCACTGTTTGCATTACTCTTCCCACGTCCTCACTCTCCCCACAGGGCCAGGGCCTCACCCCGATGCTTCTCAACACTCACCCAGGGGGCTCCCATCCCATGGGGATGAGCAGGGGCTGAACATTTCCATTGCGGGCAACCCACTTAACTTCGCTCGCTATTAGGGCAAGCAAATTTCCCTGAATAGCGAAGGCGCTGAGATGCTGGTTCCTATAGCAACTGTATCCAGGTGAAAACTCCTGCAGCAGCTCCCCTTCCCCCTTCCTGCTCCCCATGTCTCCTTTCTTTTCAGTGGCTTTTCATGGCAGGGGGTGAGCGAGAAGGGATGCTAACCAGGCAATTTAACCGTCTCGGGTTACCCACACGTTAAGTGCTCGCGCTGGGGAGCACACCGTGTGCCCACGCATCCCTCATTGGTGAGCCAGGTGTCAGTGACCGTGAATGATCAATAAATACGGACTGGGGGACACCTTCATTTTGTGAAAGGAGCATATCAATTGATTTTTAAAGCTTTGCGAAGATGTTCATCTGCCACCTTCCTTCGGTTGTACTCATCTTCCAGGTCTTGCTATGCATCCAATGGCCTTGTTGCAGAAATTGCCACCTCCTTCCACAGCAAAATTATAATGGACTGCAAAGCGAGAGAGTTAAAAAGCTCTCCTGAGTGCTAGAAGAATATTCTCCAGAATAAGTTACTACAGCATCCAAGAGGGAAAAATGTAGGCATCACCTCCCTGCTGTGAAGAGACTGTGCGTAGATCTTCACCTGGAAACCCAAAACAGCTCAAATGATGGACATGTGGCCATGCACCGGGTTCCCCCTTCAGGTGTGCCCATCCTACAGCATGTGGGTGGACTGTGGGTTAGCCTAAGCTCAACCTGCAAAGTTGATAAGGTAAGCTTAGAGCAGCATCTTTAGCTAAGCGAGAGAACTTTGCTGGGGAGGCACTCTGAGAGTGCCCACTTTGGCACCGGAGCTAGGGTAGAGCATTCAGCCATGCAGCATGGCAACAGGCAGCTCTCAGGGTGGATCACAGAAAAATGACTTCACAGTAAAGTATCTATCTATAGCCAGCTGCACTCAACGTGATAGCATAACTCAGAAAGCACTGAGTAAAAAACAAAATCAAAGTAAGAAGGAGATAACTCATTGTTTATAACAAATCTCCTTTGCCAGGCTTTCCACATCAGTCATTGGAACTCAGGGTTTCCTCTGCATGAAGTTTATCTCTGCAGCGTAAGGGCTAAAAGTGTTCTTCATTCAGACAAAAAGCTGAAGTTATGAAATAGTAAAAGCATTAGAAGCTGGAAGTAGAGTGAAATTTTCCATAGCCTCAAAAATATATAGATTGACAACACCACATTTATTAACCCATCTAACTTGCCTTCTGATGGAATAAGTGAGAATCAACCTGTTGGTATCAAAACGTATCCTCTAAGTCCAGAAATTGCTGTTTCTTCCAGCAACAGCTGGTAACAGCTATGTGGTAATCTCAATTAGGGTGAGAGAAACCATAAGATGTTTGAGGTTACACAGTCCATAGTGGAGTATGTCTTCAAGGAAAGTGCCCAGTGGGATCCAGTGGCCTTAGCTTGGCATCAGAACTATAGCAGGAAGACGTCAATGAGGAAAGCTGGGACTGCACGCCAGCATGCACCTTCAGCACTGCATTGTGTTGCACACAGCAGGCTAAGTATTAAGACTACAATTTTATGCATGTTCCTGATTGCCTTCAGTGTCTCTGTGAGCTCACAGTTTTGATAGTAGGTTATAGCTCTTCTTGTGTGCATTACCCAGAGAGCATTTTCAGCTTGCAACATTACTGGCTTGAACAAAACTTTACTCCAGACCTTGACATCCTTATAACATTAATTGGCTTTCAAAGATTTCCTCAGGTCCCTCCTCCATCTGCCCCTGGCTTTTCTATAACCTTTCTATAATTTTCTGTAATGCAACATTTTGCAGGTTCAATATTTTTCTGGATCTTCCATTTAAGCATTTTTAAAATCTGAGAGTGGAAAAGTGGAAAATTAGCTCAAAAGCATTGGAAGTGGCTTTAATCTCTTTGACTCTAAGTGTCCAGACACCTTTCCTTTGGAGTCCTACATCTAAAGTCCCATGCTCTAAGTCCACAGCTGGCCATTGCACATGGAAGTGCAGAGTCCTCTTTTCCTGCTTGTAAGAAAAAATGGAGTTTTCTGCTCTTGGTTTAGACAACTAAAAGAGGAAAAATCTTGATCAGAGTCAGTAAAATACATAAGGGAGCTGCTGAAGGATCTTTAAAACTACCTGAAGATAACTCAAAGCCTCTGCTGATCTGAACTGTGCTGTCAGCTCTCCCTGGGGACTGCCACCCTTGGGGTAATTACAATACATCATACCACTCATGACATGCCTTGGAACATGAGCAGAACAGCAGACGAAGGCTGAGAGCAGAAACTCCAGGCACGAAGAAAAGAGGGTCCTATGGCTTTTCTCAGGATCCCAAAAATAACAGACAGAAAAATGATTCTGAAAACACCTGAAGAGCCGTGAAGAACCATAGCCTAGCAAGTCAGTACTTCTCCTGCCAATCTGCTCTGCTTCATTGCAGCCCACTGACAGCATGACTGCTACTGGCCTCATTGCTTCAGATGTGTTATTTTCAATGCAAAAGATGCTGGCAGCAATGGAGGCACTGCGACAGAGCTGTGGCTGTCACACAGTGAGGGACAGCTTCCCGAATAAGCATGGTTTTACAAGCCAGTACATTCTGTAGACTCTTGACACTAGCTATGATCTGAGTGAAAACAAGAAGCAATCTCCAGGTGCAGCAGGAAAAATGACAGAGCAATAAGTGGATGGTGTGGGAATCTCAGTTTGTTATAACCATCGATATCTCAGACACGTGCCACCATCCACATGTGGCCTTCCACGTGAGCCAGACTCCCTGCCACGGCCAAAATCAGCGCCTCAAAAAGGCAGACCTAAGAGAAGTGCCCTTTTCTCTGTAGGTTTATGACTAAAACAGAAATGAGAGACAGTGAATGTGTGTGTTTGGGAAGAAACGCAGTTCTGCTAGTGACAGAGCTGTGCAGTCCCCATCACCCTGGTTGGGGTAGGACTGAACATGCTGATCGATAGAGGGAAAAGTTGTAAGATCTATGCCCTGTTCTCGTGGCCATTCCCTATCTTGTCCAATGTTCATTATTCTTAGAGGCTTTAGGAGAAAGCTTTAAATAGATTACATCTTTTTTTTTTTTTTTTTTTTTTTTTTTCTGCCTAGAAAAGTATGCCAGCACCGTTTTCTATTTATGAGGAACCAACATAGGGAGGGTTGCTGTGAGGGAAGAAGGGAGCTCTTGTGAAATGGAAAACAGCAGGAGAGCTGGATTTTCTTCGCTACGCTGTGATGCTATGCTAATAAAGTAACTGAACATGACTTTGAAACTGAGATGATAAATCCGATTCCTATTTCTTGGGAAGGCTCCTCTCTACCAACCTGACAATACAGGCATGCATTACAGTGAAAACAAATTACTTGCTGCAAATGAGAATCTTGCTAATTCATTTTTATAACCTGCCTGCCTCCTTACCACCGACACGAAACTGTTTGACAATTGAATAATGCTCAGGGATTTGCAAATAAACTCAAATAGAAAAGGCCAAAACTCTCAAAATCGAGGCATTATTTCCATCTATTTATAAACCCCTACCCAAGCTGATGCCACAAGGTTCATCCCACACCATATCTCAGTGGTGGCCAGCAAATTTACATAGCAAGAAGAAATTATCAGAGCCTGGATTGAACTGTGCCATGTACATTTGCTATGTGAACTCAGTGTGTGCCTGTGAGAGGAACAATGTATGGATTCAAGCTGGAAACCTGCCGCAGCTTAGAGAAAGTGTGTGCAAAATGTCTAGAACCAAAAAAGAGCCTTTAATGTTCCTCAGTTTATCAGCATGTGTTTTTGGCTTCAGAGTCATGTAACTTTACCAGCTCTAAAGAATATGCATAATCATTTTGATGCAGAGGGAGAGATTATCATAAGTAAAGCCAAACACTTGCTTTTTCTGAGCACTTGGTCATGAACTCTCCCTAAACTACTGGGAACTGAACAGGGAGAAATTTTCCATAGTCCCCGTGGTGCAGATCCTGCCTAGGTGCTTTATGTTGGGAGCAAAAGTCCCACGGATTTTCAAGCCACAATGTATTTTATGTAGCATACATACAGGAGTAACAGAGATACCTACACTTCCAGAAGAAAGCCTCAGGTTCGTGGAGGACACATCTCTCTGTAGTCCCACTGTGCTTTTGTATTTGCTGGCCCTCATTCAGTACTGGTAGATCAGTAGTGTTTTTTAAACTTCCAGGTGTCTTTCAACAGCGCCATAATCTTTCTCATTCAATTCTCCTCCGTCAAATCTACCTCCTCTGGATCAGAGATTTCCTTCTGCTGCACGCCTGTGCAATGCTTGCTGCAGGAAAAATCAGCGAGGCTGGTGATGAGATAGCTGCCGAGGCCATCAGTGACCGCTCCCAACTCACAAGTGAGTACAGATCAGATGAGTCAGAATTTCTCTTTGATTTCCATTCCCACTGAGGAAAACTACTGTTGCTTCAACTGTAAAAGGCAGATTTCTCTCTGACATGGCTCTCAGCCAGCCTCGTGGCTGCGTCTGGGAAGCTTCACACAGCCGGGATGCTGACAGTGCATACCACTGACTTGTGTTGATATCATGACCCATCTCAGGGCCTTCCCAGGAGAGGCTGGCTGGCTCAGCTGCATGACATGATTTTCTTTCATGGAAGATGGCAAGAACATGCTCTTCTCTTCTTCCTCAGAGGGCCCTGCCTTGCCTCTCCTATGGGAAGTGCTATAGAGTCAAGGTAGGCAAACTGTGGAGACCTGGCAGCGGTGCTTAGGGGTGAGTTCATCCTGCTCGGCAAACTTGGTGGCAAACATGCCAGCTGGGATCCAATGCTCTGTCTGTGGCTGACATGACCTCAGCTCAGAGTCTGTGACTCCAGGTGACACAAGCAGCTCCTGACCTGGGCACAGCTGTATGTCCCTCTGAGGCATCTGTGTGATTTTGGTTGTTTCGGTATACACCATGAATAGGTATCTTCAGAAGTGGCTGCCATGGTTTTCTGCTGATAACAGAGACCCGAGGAGCTGAAATGAAAGAAGTCAAAAATTTAACCATAATGTTTGAGTTGCATGTGGCACTTTTTTATTTTCATTTGCCTTTTTATCCTTGGTTTTTTCTGGCATTAGCAGTAGAAATGCCAAACATCACAAGACAAATTGTTCTCCTGGCAGTTCAAGTCCAGAGGGCAAGACAAAATGCTGAAAATAAGGCAAGGAAGTCTGCACTATGTCATATTCACAAATTAAGCATTCTCTACTCAAAACACTGTTTTCCCTCTGTTGTAGAAAAATCCTTTTTTTCCAGGGTTTTGACCCAGATCCAACACAAGTTGATGGAAAAAAAAAAAAACCCACAGAACACAATGACTTATATCCAGTTCCAAAACACACTGTATCACATATTAATCAATTGACAATCAGTAACTATTTGGCATGGAACCTTCAATTATTTTAAGAGAAAAATACCCTGATTTAAATAATTTATGAACATAAGAATGTGGAATTAAGTGGTGTTTTCAGCAAGCATGAATATTTGGGGAGATTACCCAAGACAACATAGTCTCGAAGGTTTATTACTTATCTTTTGTACTGAGAAGCCATGGTTATTTCTTACAAAAGACTGGAAATACAGTTATAAACAACCTGACAAGAAAAGCACAAAATTCTTGGAATAAAATAGTATACATCAAAATGGTGGACATATTCTGTGGTTGCTCATGTTCATGGACTAAGTCTCTACAAACTACCAGGATGGTTCTTGGTTCAGAGAAAAGATTCATTAGTTATGAATAATATCATAATTCTTGTGGACCTTTGAGGTCCTTGCTGAGCCTGGACACCAGTGCAAAAGTTTTACTGAGTCTTTCTTTCATCCTATGCTATAATTCAGGTTCACATTCATTGAAATTGTCTTTCTTTGCAAAAAAACATGTTTTTATGGAGGCAAATAGACTTTATATCTTTATGTGGAGTCACCCTTTACCTGTCAGATTAAAAAGCAGTTCTACTCTTGAAGTGCATTCTGTAGATATTTGTACATATGGAAAAATAATTTCCCATGTCTATAACAAACTCCAGTGTGACAGAAAACTCAGACTACAGAAGGTAGAACCAGCCCTAGGATTATGGAAGTCTAACTACAGTTAGCTACTTGGCTTTTGGTTGAATAATAAGCAAAACAGCTTACAACTGTGTTTAGAAAGCAGCCTAAAAAAAGTTTTAGTCTTTCAAAACAATTTTGATGGAAACTGTTTTAATTATTCAAGAAATTAAATCAATAGAAATGAATTTTCTCCGCACTGGAGCTCATGCATTGTACAAAGTTATGTGACTGTGGTTTTGATAAATAATTACAGTAATGCAGTATGTTACAGTATCTCTGAAAACTACTTGGAATACAAGGCATTGGGAGTACTTGGTAAGTGGACATATTCACTGCTCTTCATTTGAAATAGAAAAGCTATTTAGTGCTTTGTAAAACAGGTTAAATGAAGTTTGCTCTCTCTTGGAGATACAGCTATTTTTCCTTAGCTGTGTGCAGGTGGAATGTTTGAAAATTGCATGAGACAGGCAATTTTGGCACTTCAGCTTGGAGTACCAAATGTTAGCAAATCATCCCGAATGGATCTGAAGTTTAAGACTGCAATGTTATTCTGTATGACAATGGATGCGTTTCCATTTTTACCTATTTAAATATTCACAGTCACAAATGCACGGTAGTTGTGTAAAAAGGGTCTATTTAGGAGGAAAAGGCAGATACCATTTATGCAAGCTGTTAGTCAGAGTATATGTATACCATGAAATGTATAACATAGCTTTATGTAGAAGTGTTTGTAGCAGGTAGTGGATCTGGACAGGGGAGAGAGCCAAAAACAGGAACAGAGATGGGCATGTCTTCACCAAGGGTGCTGACCTCCTGCAAGTAATTATGTAGTAGAAAGCCACCTGCCATGAAGAAAGTGAAATAGTTCAGCGCTGTTTCTCAAACAGTCCACACTTTATTTACTCAGGAAAGTAAAAATCCAGTTCGGTCAGCACAAAACTTCTTGTCCAAGGGTTGCTTTTTTCCATCCTACATCTCTGGGGAAGACCTGAAACCCAGGAAGGAGTCACAGTTGCTGTGATACTACAGTGTATGCAACAGAGGTCTTATTTTAGGTGGAGGGTAGTGACTGTCATTATTTCCCTCTCAGTGGTATTTCTGCTCTTGATTTCCCCACACAACCAGCTCTGCTGCTCTGGGGAACTTCCTGGTGCACAGCTGAATGAAACAGCCAAGTATTGCCCCAGAGGTGTGCAAAGAGGGCAGGTCTCCCCAGCTTGGTGGCTCAGGCATGAAATACAAAGCGAATTGAGGATAAAGTGACAGGATGGGATGAAAGTTATTTAGCTAAGTGCTTTAATGGGGGATTTTTTTTTAATACAGGTTTCATTCTGCTACCAGTAAATGACAGAGATGACAGCAGGCAGCACTTAACCATTCAAGAGTACCACATCTCCAAATCAACTCCAAGCTACAGAGACCACCACAGCTATTCCACAATGACAGAATCAGCAACAGAAAGGGTATCACAACTTTGGGGTCAGAATCTAACTCCAAAAGTGTCAAGAAGTGCTTTTGGTAGAGGCATTACTTGCTACTTGGATTGCTAATAAAAGGTCTGGTAAAGATCATTCCCAGAAGCAAACATGGCTACCTGTGTGTAGGATATCATCAGGCTTGTCTAATTAGCTCAACAATTTTGTTGTTGGCCTATGTATGGAAAAACTTCATTTCCCTGCTAGAAAAGTTCCTTCAGCACTGCTGCTCACAGACCTTCATTCTGACTGAAGCTGGCACGGCTCACAGTCCCGGCTGAGGTCACAGATGGCTCACTCTTCTGGTTAAAATGACCTTGTCTGAGCAAAGTCTCAAGAGTTTTCTCTGAAGGCCATACTTAATATTGAGAGCGTTAAACAAATTGTTTTGTGTGCGCCGTGGAAGAAAAGGCATTTGAGTCTGAATGCAAAGGCCAGCTCTGGATAAAACCAGGGTCTCTGCTCCTACAGAGCAACATTTGTGATAATCAGAGCTGAAAGGAAAGATTTAACCTCCAGGGTTGATGGAGACCAAAAAGATGAAAGGATTTTTTAGATGTGAAAAGACGGATCAAAAATTTTACTAAATCCTGGGTCGAAGGGAAGGCTGAAAATTGCCTTTGCTCTGAATCTGGGACATTTCAGCCTGAAGCAGGTGTGCCTTACGTCTCAAACATGTCATGTGTTTCCATTTCATTTCCTCTGTTTTCAATTCCCATTCTCTCAGGCTTTATTTACTTGTTTCTTCCAACAATATGATCGCAAAAACAGCCCAGATGCAAAGCTTGCCTCTAAATGCCTGATTTAAATAATGCATCCATTAATTTTTGCACCAATAGTGGTTCAACATAAAACAGTACATTATTTTTTAGAATCAAATTCTGCAAATATTAGACCATTTGACTAAAATATTCCTGATGTATAAATAAAGTTACTCTTGTGCATTAGTGTTTTCAGGCTCAAAGCTTCAATGCACTATTTTAAAATATAAATATTTTCCAAGGTGCAAAATGTAAATGCAACCATATTTAACTCTTCGCTGAAGTGAAGCATGAAAAAAAAATAGTGGCAAAGGCTTTTCTTCCTGCTGCTGGAAGATGGCTTTTATCAATTTAAAATGAATATCCTCAATTTGTATGTTGAATATCGTGTGTATAGTAGGTTGCTTCTCTGCAATTGAGTTGGCTGATTAAAATAGTTACACTAGGTTGGCACAGTAGTGTAGCTACATCATGGAAGTGCAGGATCAGCAGAAATCTGCCTGCTGGAGTATTGTGTTTGGTGGTTGGGAATTCCAGTTAATGAAGATGGCAGCTTTTTGACATCAGTTATGTTTTGTTTGAAAGTAAGACTCTTTTCCATGCTGCCCTTTAAGCTAAAAATCCTTTTCAGTGAACTGAAATATTTCATTTTAGCTTTGTCAAATTCTATGGGATGGGGTTTTCTATGATCTAAACCCAAGAGAAATCATTTGGAAGCATAGTAAAGAAATAGTGCTTTGCTTTCTGTGTAAAATAAGAAGATTTTAATACTGCCAGATTTTTGTGATCTAGACAGGGCACTGCACAAGGGAGAGGTTGACCCTCTGGGGGGCAAAGAGGTTTTGCAGAGAGCTCTTGATAAATCGGAGTGCTGGGCAATCACCAGCTGCATGAGGTTTAACAAGAAGTGCCAGATTCTGCACCTGAGATGGGCTAGCCGTGCACGTAGGTACAGACTGGCAGACAAAAGACCAGAGAGCAGCCCTGGAGAAATGAATGAGAGGGTTCTGGCCGACAGCAAGCTGAACACGAGCAAGCAGTGTGCCCAAAAGCCAGAAGGGCAACTGTACCCTGGGGTGCAGCAGGCCTGACTCTGCCACCAGGAGAGGGGGGGGGGTTGTGCCACTCCAGCACTGCGTGCAGTTCGCCTGCTACAATGTGAGAAGGGCATAGAGCTATTAGAGGGTGTCCAAAGGAGGGCTATAAAGACACTGAAGGGACTGGAGGGCAAACGTATTAGGAGCAGCTGAGGTCCTGTGGTTTGCTGAGCCCTGAACAGAGGAGCTGAGGGGAGCCCTCATGGCGGCTGCAGCTCCTCACAGGGAGCGGAGGGGCAGCGCTGAGCTCTGCTCTGTGTGACAGCGACAGGCAACGGCACGGAGCTGCATCAGGGGAGGGCAGCTGGGGTCAGGGAAAGGGTCTGCACCTGAGGGCGGTGGGCATGGAACGGGCTGCACAGGGTCACAACTCCAAGCTGTCAGAGTTCAACGAGGGTTTGGACAGCGCTCTCAGACACAGGGCCTGAATTCTGGGTGCTCCTGAGAGGAGCCAGGAATTGGACTCAGTGATCGTTGCGTGTCCCTTCCAGCCCAGGATATTAAGTGATTCTGTGGAAGCTGCACAAAGCTGCTTCCCACAGCACGACACTCTGCAGTGTCCAGCGCTGCTCATCAGCCACTGCTGAAGGCACTGTGACAGACCGCTGTCCTCCCAGTGGGGCTCCAGCTCTCCTGGGGACAGCGTGCTCCTCCATTGGGCCCAAGCCGCGCTCCCTGCCACATGCTGGCCATGGATCTCTGTGGGTGAGGGGGAGAAATGCCAGCATTCCATTGTGGGGGGCATCAAATGCTTTTAGCAAGCAATGACCACCCTTAATGATTTCCAAGAGAGGAAATGAACCTCCAATCAATTATGACACTTGATTAAGTTACTTAAATTGCTGAATCTCCAGCAAAATCAGCAGTGCCAACTCCCTGACACTGTGTGTGTGATTCGATGGCCCTTATAGTAATGCAGCTCTGCACACCTCCTGTTTTATGTACGTTCCCTCTGCTGTTGCTGAACTTCCATCTCATTACTGGGAGTGCAGGTTTCCACCTCGTCACTTCACAGCCTCGTTTGAGCAGTACGCTGGCGATCACCCAGTGGTTTTTAGGAAGATTTTTTTTCCTTGAAATGCTAATGCAGTCCCTTTGAAAACAAACACATGGCTGTGATTGTAATATTGCTTGTGCTCATTTTTATTTCAAATGAAACAGAAAAGCAGCTTCAAAGCCCTCAAAGCAATGGGTGACTGTTGAAGAAAGCCACTGATAACATGGAAGGGCACTTTAATAGCAAGGCCTGATAGGAAATTATAGTGATCATTAATAGTATGTAAATCACTCATTTTTTAGTTATAAGAGAGTGTTTGGTAGCAGTTAAGTGGAATATTGAAAATAGTGCGCTATCCTGTCACAGCTCCAGTCCTGCCAGGCAGGCAGCAAGCTCTCCTCTTCCCAGCATCCATCTTTGCCCCCTCCAAAGAGGCAGTAAGAAAGAGGCCCACAGTTGTTCTCTGCTATACATTCCACACATCGAGAGTCTGTGGGTGACTGCATCCCCTGACAGAGGTGTGCAGACAGATGGCAAACCAGAGAATGCACGGTGCAAGAGGGATGTAACCAAGATGTAACCAAATATAGCTCCATTTGGGCCAAATCCCAGAGAGGGTAGGGGCTGTATCAAAGTTGAAGCTCTCCTGTGATCTGCACACCTGTCAAAAAACAGGTCTACAAATCTGAGCAGGGCTCTTTTGCTAGGATGAAACAAAAATTGAGATATCTTTTATGGGAAAACACAAATTTCAGATAGACATCATAGAATTACAGAATGAATCACAGAATGGCTTGGCTTAGATGGGAACTTAAAGATAATCCAGTTTGAATCCCCCTGACATGGGCAGGGTTGCCACACACCAGATCAGGCTGTCCAGTACCCATCCAACCTGACCCTGAATACCTCCAGGGATTGGACATCCACAGCTTCTCAGGACAATATGTGTTAGGTGATTGAAAACAATGAAAACTACACTGACAGAAATTCAATAATCTTTACCAGATAAAAAATAAACAACAAAGTCTGAAATAATGAATTCCTTAAAATAGCAGAGATATTCCATAATAAAAGCAGTATAGGGTTCCCCCAAAACAGGAATTTGCATTTATTCCCATTCCCTTGGTAAGACAGACCCAGGAGCTGCTGAAAGTGATGAAGTGAGAGACCCAGCCACTCATACCCATCACATGTGTGTCCCCCACTGGTGGGTGGCAGGTGGTGACATGGAAGGGACCTCCATCCACCCAGCTATTCCCTGCCCCTAAGTGAAGAGCCAGCCAGGAACATCCTCACAGCTTCCCACTCTCTTCCACTGCATAACTTGAAATGTTGTGCTCAAAGTGTGCATTCCTACAGAGATTTTTGGCTTCAATAACTAAATATTTTCTGAAATACAAGCATTTCTGTCCAGAGACATTCCAGCAGACTCTATGGAGTGTGTGGGGCTTGGGATATGCAACAGCTTACTATCACTTTATACAGTTGATATTTTTCTCTTTCCGTATAGAGGAAGCACAGCACAGTGCCTGGAGCAAAGATGGTGTTCAAACACATGCAGAACCCTGGCACGGGGAGCCAGTGCAAGCCTTCATCTTGATGACCCACCCTGCTGAGGATCAACATATCCCTTACTTCTGAGGGAACATGTCTGCATTCTGCATTTCTCACCTCTTTTGCATTTCTGCATCTCCCTTGCTAAATCTACAAAAAAAAAAAAAATTAATTACATTTTTCTTTCCTCATATGTTTTTCCAAACACACAAATGTGATGTTTAACTTAGCCCATCCCCTTCCTAACTAACCATGTATTATGTATTTGTTTTCAAGATTTTCCAGCAGTAGGCTGAAGAGGCTCCACTCTCCTTTCATGAATGTCGGGCAGTTTTTCCAATCACTTGAAGTCTCAGTAAGAGCAATCAGAGACGGCGATTAACAGCGCTCACTACAGAGCTGATGCTGAAGTGCCACAGACCATCAGGGCTTGTCGCTCATCGGAGCTAGAAAAGTCACCAGCCTGCACCACAGAGGCATCCTCCATGGATGTCCATCCATCCTTCCCTCCCTCTTCCTGCTTCCTGTTAGGTTCATGCTCTGCAATAAGCTTTAAAGTGCAGAAATTACTCTTGGACCAAAAAACAGCCCAGAAAAGGAGATTACCCCATTGCATGGTTAAGCAGTGGGTGGCTTTTTAATCATCAAGGACCAAAATTTTGCAAAAGCTGCATAATGCATTAGTTGCAGAAGCATCCACTAAGGACCTCTGCAGTTCAAGGTGGGAAGACCTGCAGACACAAACGTCTGGAAACTGATGAGAATTTTCCAAAGGAGTATCAAAATATTTGATTCCCGTTCAGCCCCTACACATTCCCCATGTGTGGTAGTGGTACAGCAGAAACTCACATTGCATAGCCCTGAAGGCCAGCAAAAATTTCTGTAGTGCTGAGCAAAAGGAGAACAGGAAAGCAGTGGTGGGAAAGGACTGAAATGCTCACACACGTTTATCATACAGCCATGCTCCCATACTGCCATTCCTGCCTTGCACCTACACCTTCTTGCTCAGCCATCACAAAGCATCAAGAAGAAGCTTAATTGTGTTTACCAGGTCCGTGGGCACAGCCCAGTACTCAGAGAGAAATCTTTCAACAGTTCAATTCAGAACCTGCTATAAAAGTATACAGCCTGAATTTGTGTCATTTGAGCTCCGATGCCCCAGTTTCACTATGTCTTTACCGTGGGGTCAAAAGCCATCTCCAGGTGGGACAATTTTCTTCTCCATAGAGGAACTTCAGAAGTGCAGTCAGAGCACCCCACAGCTGCCTCCTAGATGAGCCAGAGGGACTAAGTTCCCTCTGCCTTCCAGATGTGCTGTCCATCAAGATAGGAAGAGAGCTTACTCCATATCAGCCTTTTCAATCCAGAGGCATCCTGGGACCCTGTGCATTTTATCTCCTGAATCTGAACCAGGGCATCCCTTGCTTCTTCCTAACCTCTTCTCTCAGGTGCCTCTCTCTTTTCCTCTGACTCTTCCTTGGTGCTGTTTTACCAGCAACCACCACAGCCCATTCCATCCTCCCCTGCAGGATCTTTGTGTGTTGTTTCCATCTCAGCCTCACTCAGCCTCAGGGCAGGGGGACACCTGTAATGTCATGTTTGTAAAAGCACCGTGCGTACCTGGTGTGACAGAAAGCTGCTGCTGAAGTGTCTATTTTCTCAACAAACAATGTAACCTGCAAGCCCCAAATATCTGTATAACATCAAAGTTATTTTTAGAAAGAACAGCCATTTCTAAATATGTCATTGCAACCACAGAAAGGAGCCTATTAATAACTGCAAAATATATATTCTATTTAAGATGAGTCACACACTTTCTGCAGCTTTGTCGAGTTGCAATCAAACCTCTTTCAATTGGCTTTATTATTACGCCTTTAACCGTTGTGATACCTCCAGGGTTCAGCAGAAGACCCTCCATGCACTACAGGCAGCACCTGGCCAGGGAACAGACAGCCCCTGGTAAGGCAGCCTTCAGCTCAGCACTGCCTAGAAATGATGTCCTGGGGAAGATGTGCAGTGCCAACATCATCTCACCGGTACTCCCAGCCTAGGAAATCCTTTCTTTTCTAATGGATACCAACGAGAAAAGGACAGAATACAGGGCACATTCTTACATTTCTCATCTCCTAATGAAGAGTAATACCTAGAGGCTGGGGGAAAGCCCAGCAGAAGCCAAGGCTGCTGTTAGACATCACCCTAAGCACCTTTAACCTTAAGGTGGATTATTTTCACTGTAATCTGCAACAGAGGAGCTCCAGGGTCTGGTGCTGTCTTAGTTTCCCAGTGTTCTGCTGGACTCCTTTCCATGGCAAACTGCCCAAAGAGCATGCCTAGGTCTCAGCTTGCAGGTTTGAGCATCAGCTTACTCATACCTGCACAGAAGGCCAGTGCTGCAATGGAAGAATAAGTTTTGATATCTGGAAAAATTTCTTCTCAGAAAGGGCAGTGATGAAGGAACAGGCTGCCTGGGAAGGTGGTGGAGTCACTGTCCTTGGTGGTGTTCAAGCACTGAGAGACATGGCTAGTGGGCATGGCGGTGATGGGCTGATGGTTGCACTAGATGATATTAGGGTCTTTTCACAGAATCATAGAATGACCTGGGTTGAAAAGGATCATCGAGTTTCAACCCCCTGCTACGTGCAGGGTCGCCAACCACCAGACCAGGCTGCCCAGAGTCACATCCAGCCTGGCCTTGAATGCCTCCAGGGATGGGGCATCCACAACCTCCTTGGGCAACCTGTTCCAGTGTGTCACCTCCCTCTGTGTGAAAAACTTCCTAATATCTGACCTAAACCTCCCCTGTCTCAGTTAAAACCATTCTCCCTTGTCCTATCACTATCCACCCTCACAAACAGCCATTCCCCCTTCTGTTTATACGCTCCCTTCAAGTACTGGAAGGCCACAATGAGGTCTCCTCAGAGCTTTTTCTTTTCCAGGTTAAACGAGCCCAGTTCCCTCAACCTTTCCTCACAGGAGAGGTGCTTCGGCCCTCGATTCCATAACAGACCCCACTGCTCCTCTCCAGCATTCCTCGTGTACCCTACAGCCCACCAGCCATCCCAGAAGCACAGTGCTTCTGTCGTGCTGGTGCAGGACCAGCCAAAGGATGAAAGCTGGACTGTCGCAGGGTTATTTTGCACCCTGGGTGAGTCACGGAGCAGCTGTGCCTCCATCAGGTGCAATGCAAACCCAGCCCGGTGCCTGCTTCTTTTCATTAAGAGCCTTGAGATCACTGCAGAAAAGATGAAAAGGGCTGGTCATTACCCATTACATGTGACCCATTCACTTGCTGATGTACTGTTTTTCATCTCCTTGCTCTGCCTGTAGGCAAGCATCCCCCAATACCCTAATCTGCTTTTTTTATTCTCCACCATTTATTTTCCTGGGGGCCTTGTCAGTCGCGGCTCCGCCACTTCCCCGTGCCTTGCAGCGCCGCGGTTCCAGGAGCACTAAAAGGTTCCAGCTCACGCTAACAAATTCCAGAAAGGCCGGTCGTTTATTATGAAGCCGGCTTGGGGCAGGTTTGGGAGAAACACGATGAAATGAGAGCTGAGGAGATGGGAAGCGCGGCTGCATCCCGGAGACGAGCAGAGGTGAGAGGAAGGGGAGGCGGGGAGCGCTTGGAAACCCATTAAATGAGGGCTTATCATCGGCGTTATGTAAATCACTTCAAATGCCTTCTTTTATTAAAAGTATTAAGCCGCATTACTGTCTGCATTCGGTCTCCCTAATTTGGTTGCTAATGCCTAAGACAACTGTTGAAATTAATTTGAAATTAATGTTCCTCTATAATTACTTAATGAATCTCACATTCACTGCCCTTAGCTCTCCGTTGACAAAGGATCTCACCCACCGCATGGAAGAGGTTGGAACACTGACTGCGATTTTTAAATGGTTGCTAAATTATAGTTTGCAAATACTGCACGTTTATATCACACACTTCATCTTGAAGGATCTCAGTGTGTTTGAAATGTTATGTAACATTCATTCTTCAGTAAAATTCCATCACAAAAACTTTCTGGGCATCAATCTTCTTACTTCCCTGCACGCCTTGGAATTAAACCAAATTTAGCTGCATTATTATGCAAACACAAATTCATACCTGCATTAGAAGATTATTATTAGGGCTGTAAAGTCAAACACTTAAAGATGGGAAATGCTGGAACTGGGATTCTGTGCAGTATGAATTCCTTCTTTTATGCACACGTATACTCACTGTCCTCAGTTTTATAAGCATGTATTTCCCACTCACCCCCTCCCCCTGGGACTTGTTAGTCCTCAAGAAAGAAACGGGAGAAGAAAAAAAAGCAAAAATCGAGAAAAAACAAGCAGAGGAAGTGAGAGACTTGTGGAGTCCTTGCCTCATTCATTACCAAAGCTGCAGAGGTCGTAATGCCTGCTCCTCCTTTTCTGGGTGGCTGACTTGATACCCCATAAATCCCGGTCGGCAGAAATGCTGAATGTGCACAGCAGCAACTGCAGCTAAGGAAACGTTTGTGCATACAGGGCATTTACTCGCTACCAAGCCCTGTGAAACATGAGGTCCTGGGGTCTCACACTGAGCTCTTAAAATTAGCCTACGCTTCAAAGAGGGGAAAATACTTCTCCGTCTCCCAGGGATGGTGAAAAATGCCTTAGAATGTGGTTGAAGCATACAGACCCAACACTGCTTGCCCGTTGTGTGCAGCACAGCTCGGACATGGCCATAACCAGGGCAGGACACGCTGTGAGCCAGCAGCAGGCAGCAGCAATAGAAGATGCTCGTGCTGCTCCGAAACCTGGCAGGAGGAGGCAGTGGGAAAACAGCAAGGGCTTTTTGGAGACAAAAGAGCTGCATTTAAAGCTTTCCAGACAACCTGCATTCTGCCTTCTCGCCATTTGAAGTGCCTGCCTTAGTCCTAACTTTGCATTTCTTCTGAAGTGTGTGCAGTTCCTTGAGGATCAAGGTAAAGTCAGAGCCCAGCTCATTAGCAATCACGGACCTCGCAAGGCTTCACCCATGTTACCTGAACGGTGCTTTTCCTACGACATCCTCAGCATCTGGGCCAGAGCAATGCAACCTTCCCTGCTGCCAACACGTCCCAGAGCTGCATGCAGCAGAGAGCTGTAGATAACATGCGCACCACGTATTCGGTGCAGTTCAAACACTGGCAACGGAATTGTGTCCAAAAGTCACAGCTCAACAAAGGACAGGCTGGCATGGGTGTTAGGTCCCCAGGCACAGTGCTACACCCACTTCACTGTGACCTGTCTCCTCCCAGCAGCTGGGAACTGGATCCCTGCAGCAATCCTCACCCCCGCAGTAATCTACTCCCACCCCACCTCCACACATTGGCCTACTTGCTCATCTAGAAAGTCCAATCTCTCCTGCACAGGGATCTTCAGCAAACCTCCCTCTCCCCACCGTATGCCCACCTGTGCCAGCATGCAATCATCCTCCCCAAATGTCTTCTCTCAGTGTCCTCCCCCACAGCATTCCCATCTCCCACACTACATGCATTACAACAGGTAAATTGGGGTGAATTGCTACAATGACATCTTAGACAGCTTTCCCTCTACAACACCAGAGCATTCAAAGGTAAAAGGAAAAACAGGCAAAGAACTCCAGCTCCAGTTTCAAAAAAACAACTGGATTTGAATATGTTTAGAAAGAAAAGCAGACCATCTGAAGAGAAAGGTTCCAAAGTCTTGAACCCGTGTGACCATCCAATAACTTGAAAGGGAAAAGAATTTAAAAAAAAAAAGTGCCTGATTTTGCAGTACATTGCCATACCATTTTGTATGTGACTTGTTTATCTCTTCGTAATGAATTCTCTAATGCAGATAGCATTACACAACCGCATCAGCAAACCCACCTTCAAAATAGATTGCTGGGGTTTACTTTTTAGCTGGGGATGGTGTTAGCAGGTTGTTATTGAAAGCCTAGACTTCCAATTCCACTTTTGTGAAGAAAGCAGAAAAGAGGCAACCGTGGCTCAGCAAAAACTAAGCAAGATTTCTTAAGGCAAAGATGCTTTTCAGTCTCAACGGCTTCCTCCTGCTGCTAGCAACTGATGGGATAGGGCTGCCTTAGCCAGGTTTCCAAATCCTATAATGGAAAGCAGCTGACCATACACAGAGATTGCTGCAGACATTCCCATAACTCATCTGTCATCTTCTTTTGGTCCACCTCATTACTCAACTCCCAGTATTAACACATCAATAGAACCAATGATCCCAGAGTTGTACTCAGTGTACGCTCGCAACCCCCCACCTCTAATTGAAGGATGCTTGCATTGCTATTTGCTGCTCAATATACGGACTTCAGTTATCCAACAACACATGAACACCAGCACTTTGTATTCAGCAGAACTGGTATGCACTGGCCATGTATTTCAATCCCCACCAGTCACCTACTCGAGCTCCCTTTCTTTTCTGAAGCAGTACAGAATTAGTACCATCTGAAACATTCAGATCTGCAGAATCATTTCTGTTGTAATGGAAGGCCTCAGTCTCTATAGAGCTACCTTGAGAAAGCAGTAAGAACCCCAGCCTAACCCCACCATAAATACAGCACCACTTAAATTGAAGGGGTGGGGAGGAGGACAGTTGCCTTTGTCATCTTCCTAGCATTTTGCATTAACAAACGCAGTTATAACAGAAGATACTGCTATTTAGTTAACAGGGTTAAAAAAAAGCACTTAGTACCATTAGAACACGTCCATCATCCAGCACCTTCACTCTGAATGCCCACTTTAAAAAACAATCGCCTTCTCCCTTCTGCAAAGAATCGATGAAATAGCAAGCAGCTGATTTGCAGGTAAGCAGCTAAGTCCCAGGAGTGCACAGTTATATTTGTCTCCTGATAATAAAAAATATTTTTTTATTTGCAATCATGGCCTACGTTTCCAGGATTGCCTTATCTCCTCGTGTCTTTGTGTACGCCAGTTTTAACAGCTCCTTCGGGGAGGGTTCGTGGAATTGGTAATGGATTTTGTAATTTCCACCTTCTGTTTTCTAGTTCAGAGAGTAATCGAATCCAGTCACTACACCCGTATCTATCTGGCAACTATTTGTTGGCCCCCATGAAATGAGTTGTAAGTTTGATTTCCGTTCTCAGCAGGCATTTGTGTCATACAGATGAACTGCTCTAACCAGCAAATTGGAGGCAATTTCACCAGAGATTCCCAGGATTAAATAACCATGAGAACAGAACTTTCCTCACTTCCAGCAAGGACTCTTCCTTAACAGAGTTGAAAAATGACAAGATAAAATTGTCAATTTTGGACTTCTGCTATTGTAAGATGCACTCTAGAGTGGGTTTTATCTTCTGAGGCTATCAAACTGGTACCCACATTAAATTACTAAGAAAAAAACCAAGTCATTATGATCAAGTCCTAAAGCAAAATAAGTTTCATTACTTCCCCCAAATCTTTTCTACCTGTGCTGCATTTTAATTGGAATACAGGAGTGTTTTCTCTTTCATGAGTATTTTATTGATTTTACGCTCCACATCACTTATAACAGAAATGTTCCCCAGTTCTCACTCTGGTTGAGCATATTTGATTCCTCATCACTGGAGCTGGTGCAATGACATCAGCTACTGAATCTATGAGGATCTGTGAACTCTGTCACACAAGGCATCTAAGAGCCAAAAGACAAGTTACAGTTTAGCAGAGGCTGAACATGTGACTCGGGCTAAGATTAAAAACTTTATTTTCCATACAAAACAATAATAAATTCAAGCAGATAATGAACTAAGCGTCTTCTCATTTCCCACCGTTTCTCAGTATAGTCTGTCCAAAGTTCAGTGTTACACCACTCCATATCAGCAAAAGCTATGAAGTTTCCATCTTGTATCCGTGTTTTTCTAATTCAGCTCTGTGTAAAAGAAAATAAAGATGTGCACATTAAAATGCAAATATTTGTTCAAAATGCAAATTGCACAACATACAATCATTCTAGAAACAGTGAACGTGACACACTGCCTTCTCATTCACATCATCAACCCCTTCTCTACTTATGTAGTTCTTCATGTGAACGTCTCAGGATCACTAAAAGTATATCCCATATGAAAAATACAAATATTTGCTCTAACCACATTTACTTGTGCCCTGATCTGCTGTGGCTGGTTGAACTACATGGTGCATGTACTTAAAATATATATATGCATAATTTTAAAAATACATTAATATCATGTTTAAATCTTGGTGCAATACAACAATTCCAAGGAAACATGATCACTTTGCTCACGTTAGTTATTGCTGGGACACCAAGTCAGCAACTGCCAAAGGTTACTTCTCCTCATCCATCTCCAGATAGCTTCTTATCTACCTGCCTCCAACACATCAGCCAGAACTACACCCTGGATAGTCTTATATCGTAGTCCTAGCATGTATGTATCTATACACAACAGTCTAAATCTCAGGTTAGTTTACACAGCATTGGAATTCTAGAAGTGGAGGAGTGCACCACTTCCTTTCTGAAGACAAAATAAAAACATGCTGCAACAAAGCAACAGTGCAAACTATCATTTTAGGGCCAGCGTGAGGATGCCAACACTACAGGCTATAATTAAGACATATATTGAAGGCCTGTCAAGATCAACTATGTTTGTTAAGAATTACACCACCCTTGTATTTCTCTTTGTGTCAGCATTACATTTCCAATATTACAATTTAACTACCTTCCAACCTTGTAAGCAAAGACTGTAACAAACTGGTTTTGTATCTGCCACACAAAGGGTCACTTTCTCCCTTTACCAAGGAGATCATCCCAGGAACCGTTAATCAGGCAGTACTGCAGACATTTACTCTGCATGCAACATAATGAAGGACTAATTATGAAATGTGAATTTGTGTTCACTCTTGAAACAATTTAAATGACAATTACACAAGTAAATCATTAACTGAAATGACAAGTGACCTAGAGGATTATACAAGTGGATTAGAGGTTCCCAAATTATTATCACTTTTTTAAAGCACATTATAAATATTTACTCTGCTATTGCTGCTCATCACCCAGAAGAAAGGAACTTGAACAAATATGGAAAAGTTTTCCAGCAATCACCTGTCTGTTTGGTCAAAGCACAGCAATGCTATTTTGAAGGTACAGATTTTAGCAATAACTTTGCTTACCGTACAGCACAGCACAGAGAATCTTGGCTCCCTTGCCATTAATCTCTGCAGTACAATTCAGACAACTCAGCAGATTTTCAAGTTTCTGATATTAATAACTGAACAATGCAGTTTTAAACATTTATCCAGATTCTACAATACTAAGTTAAAAAATAAAATTACCTTAACTGATTGGAGAAATCATCTTCTACGTTGTCGTCATCCCAGTTGTCTTCCCAAACATGTGCATCTTCATCTTCATCTAAACCAGTCCAATCTAAAGACAGGAAGAGAAAGCTACATAGCAAATGTTGCACTGCTTTGGTACCACGTCTTAGTGACCTCTGGGTGAGGCAGACTTCAGATGATAAGGAATTTCTCACTTTTCTATTGAAGTTCAGATCATTCTCAAGTGTTCATGAGACCAAACAGCACAGTGAGATTTATTTAAAAAAAAAAAAAAGAAAAAAAAAAAAAGAAAAAAATCAAACTCCTGATTTCTGATCAAAACACAACTTGGTACCCAAAGCACTGCACACCTCGCATCGTGGCGTGAAGGTACTCATAAGGGCTATTCTGCATACAAATGGACAAGCTGTAGCACCACAGTACGAAAACCCATCATTGAGTATTTGATTCCTAGTTCAACAAAAGGCACCCAATTCCAGGTTTGTATTTAATATTTTTTCCTTGTAATTAAAAAGATAAATGCATATTGAATGCTTCATCCAGAGCACACATACAGACGCTCAGTTGACTCACAGCAGATGTTGACAGTCTGTGGATGCCACAAACGTATCTGCCATGCAGCAGCAAAGGCAGAAGATGCACCTGCCACCAACAGTTGCTACCAACAACCTTTTACTTCTCCCTTAGTCATCTGCCTGAGTTCAGGGAAAGCTTTGAGGACAAAGGGCCAAAGTAACATTAAACATGGACAGACATATGGAAAACACCTTGTAGGATAAAAGATGAAGAACTACTTCATTTCCCTTACAAAAAGGAAAGTTGGTTTTCTTCTCCTTTTAATGCTGACAGGCAATAAAATTAGCACTTGAGATTCACCCAGAAAGTAAATCTATTTGTAACCAATTAAAGACACAGATGTAGAAGGCATTACGATTAAACTTCTCAAATTATATAAAGGAAAAGAGATGGAGGAACATAGAAATTCTACTGGTCTTAAAGAAAGGAAAGGAAAGAAATGGGGCAGATGAGGAAAAACTGCAGTATGAGAGAATGCATTATTTGAATTTAGTTGTACCGTTCACTGGCTAAAGGGAGGGATTTTATTTGATTACAATCTACAGTAAGCTTTGCCAATTTGTGTGCAATTGACATTTTTTTCCAGAACAAAAACTTAACCATTGATGACTATTTGGATTGATACAAAAAGCAAAGCTCAGAACAGCCTTAACCACTATCAAAGTCAAGTTCTACCTGCTAATGTAAAATAGCTCAAAATGGTTTTCAAAAAACCACAGCAACTAGCATTCATCACAACAAATTCAGCTCCAATTACAGATGCTTTTTACAAGGGTGGATAGTGATAGGACAAGGGGGAATGGTTTTACCTGAGACAGGGGAGGTTTAAGTCAGATATTAGGAGGAAGTTTTTCACACAGAGGGTGATGATGCACTGGAACAGGTTGCCCAAGGAGGCTGTGGATGCCCCATCCCTGGAGGCATTCAAGGCCAGGCTGGATGTGGCTCTGGGCAGCCTGGTCTGGTGGTTGGCGACCCTGCACAGAGCAGGGGGGTTGGAACTGGATGATATTTGAGGTCCTTTTCAACCCAGGCCATTCTGTGATTCCATGAAAGGAACATTGGAAGAATGCTTCAAACAACACTAAGTACAGAAGAAGCAAAAAGGCCTACAGTGCCTTCCAGAGCAGAAAGGAGAAAGGGAGGGAGGGGAGAGAAAAGCAGAAGTAATGCTGAAATTACACTCTCCCTGCTGTAGCTACAAGATTCTACAATCTACAATTCTGCAGTCTGTGTGTTGACACCACAGCCCAGAATTACATACAGCTATTCCAGCTCTACTACATGCCTGTAAGTAACAGTAAAAAACAATAAATATAGCACTATATGGGCCTGGAAATGCAAAGAACATCTGAGAGCCTGATACTACTATTAAGTACTGCTGCTAAACACCAAAATCACAACATCCATTTTGATAAACTTGTCATTCCTTAAAAAATTATCTGAATATAATGCAACATCTCCCCATATTTTTCACTTGGGACAGGACAACAAAGTGCTCTTTAGAGTAGATAATAAAAACCAAAAATCCCACTATTTCACACATTACATTCAGAGCAGCACTGTACAAAATGCTTTTAGCAACCAACTCACATACACTTGAACATATCATGCTGTATTTCTTAAGAACTGGACACTGAAACTTGCTTTGACACACTGTTTCAAGACAAAGCCCACACTGAAATAAAATTTCCCAAATGCCAGTTTCTGTCCTTAACACAAGTCTGCATTATCTAACTTGCTTTGGATTGAAGGGAAGGGCAGTAATAAAATGTAGTTATTCTGCTGCATAGAAAAAAGTGTTTTAATTTGAAAGAGCAGTAACTTGGCATGAGTTTGATCAAATATTTATTATACTCTTTCCCAAGTAACTTTAGATAATCTTCCAGGCAGTTCAAACCTTCTTTATAACCTCTCAACGTCATTATCTCACTTGAAGATTTCATTGGGCCTCTTTAGCAATGTACAGCAGCAGGAAGTCTGGCTGTGGCCACTCTTCAATAAAAGTCTGTTCCACCCAGAAGTGTGAAGAGCATCTCCAGTTACTCAGCTTTAGGATCACAGCTAGATGCAAGTAGAATTAATTTTACCTTGCTCGTTTTGTACACAGATGCACGTTGAGTCTAACAAGCAGTTAATTCAGTCTGATTTGCTGGTAGTACCATTTCCTCCAGTTTCAAACACAGTTTTATAGTTTAAACTTTACTTGACTGTTCAAAGAACTTTTTCTCAGGGCAGTGAAAGGGGAATATGAAGGTAAGATCGTGAAAAAAATTCTTTCTGTTGACAAGAAAAATTTCAAGGCACAAAATGTTGAGATGAATATCAAGATTCAAATCGTGAGCACTGAGCTGTGAACCTCACCACTCTGTAAGACAGATGAGCAACTCATGCAATGGCAGCTCAGTTTGCTGACCAATCCCAGGTTCACATGCATGCTTTAAGACTTCCTTCATCCTTACAGTCAATATTTATATTTAATGATAATTGTTTTTACCCTTTTAAGAAACATATGGAAAATAAAGCAAAGGGCTCATCTTCTCTGTTTATTTTAGGTCTAATCTCTGCTATGTGCAAACATAACGTTGGTACACGTACTGCAGTACTCTGCATCCCGATGGGCCATAAGGCCACTGAAAAATCACCTCTGAGGAACACTGGACAGAAAAACAACCCCAGACCTTCCACCCATGCTGCATATCACTTATCGCCACTCGCAGCTCAAGAGACCTGCCAGAACCGGGGGCAGAGAACCAAACAGGGTCTTTTCCAAGTCCGCAGCTGTGACAGGCCCTCGGGCTGCTTTGTAGAAGCACAGATTCCCGTAGCCCCCTCCCTCAATGCATTCTGCACCTACGAAAAACAAACCAACACACACCCGTGCCTGCAAGGACGATATTTAGAGCATCTACAGCGTGGGTTGCTCCCTTCCCACACGGGTTTCCACCTCGCAGCTCCCGCCGCCACCTATCCCCTCCCACCCGGACACGGCGGGGCCTCCGCGCTCCGCACCGCCCTCAGTGCTCCCGCACGATGACACAGCACTGCCGGGCTGCGCGTCCCCTCCTGCCTGACCTGGCGCTCTCCGAGCAGCGAGGACCCGGGGACGCCGGCCGCTGATGCAGCGGGCACGGCCATGTCCCCGCGGGGCTCTCGGAGGCACGGCACGGTGCGGCACAGCAAGGCACGGCACGGCACGGCACGGCACAGCCCCGCCGCAGGCCGCGCTCTCTCCCCGGCCCGGCCCAGCGCGGCCTGCTGGCAGGCGGCGCGGCCCACAGGCGCCCGCCGTTCCGTTTCTCCCTCCCGCCTCTCTCGGCCCACTCGGCACCTTCAGCCGGAAACTCCTCGAACTCGTCGTCTTCCTCCAGGAGCCCCAGGTCCACCGGCTGCTTTTTTTCCGACATGCTCAGCCCCGCTGCCCGCCGACACTGACGGGATGGCGGCACGGCGCTACGCGGCCCCCACTGCGCCTGCGCCTCAGCGCCTCCCGCCCGCCTCTCAGCACCGCCTCTCGGCACCTCCCGCGCCGCTCTCACAGCGCCTCCCTCACAGCGCCCCCCCACAGCGGCACCCGCGGGGCCTCCCCGCGTCCTGCCTCGGGGGAGCGGCTCGGGGCTCCGCGGGTCGGGACCCTAAAACGGGACCCGAGGTGCTCGTTTCAGCTCCACTCCACGCTAAACGCGCGTCCTCGGTGTACTATTTCACTCTGTTTCTGTTTGGGCTGTGAGAATCGTGAAAACTCCAGTTTTGTTAATCAATGTATGGAATCTAGGCATTAATCTTGTTGTACATTTAGCAAGCCATGCGGTTTGGACTATCAGATATCCTTCTCTATCCTTAGAGTACTAGGCTGTCAGGTACCAAAAGCTTGTAGAGGTCTGTGACCTTTCAGCTGCTGCCCTCTAGACTTTCCCTTACCCGGAGTTGACTTTGCAGCATGCTCAGGAGCATAAAGATGCTCGACTGCACCTAGGTTATCTAAGAAAAAAGAATTGACTTGGAAAGCACTATCGACAAACAGATTCAAATAGCTGTGGAGCAGGAAGCAACTTTATTTGTTCTGGCAACTTACCTACATGTCTGCTGTGCAGAAAAAAGATACTTATGCCTTCATAGTTATCTGTTCTACTTGTAAGATTGATTTAAAAGTGGATTAAAAAAAAAAAAAAAAAAAAAAAAAAGACCTTTAAATCTGTTGTTTAAAATCTAATACCACAGGCTTTGGAAACCTGGGGTTTTTATTGCCTTATTTGGCCTTTCTCCAGATGGCTTCATACCTCATTGTAATCCCACTAAACATTTAGCTCTCTGCTGGTAATGTATCTGCCATATCATGTCTGTCTTCTTAACATATACCTGTCCTATGCTACCTGAAGGACCTGATCTGCACAGCATTCTCCAAACCAGACCTTACAAGAAATGATCGTAAGAGTTGGATGATATGAGTGACATCCCGTATTCTGAACCACGAGACTGTACAGAAGACAAGCAGGAAGCACTTATCCTTCTGCAGCCAGGTGTTAGGAAAAAAAAAATAGTGATTTTATTGCCAGTCTTTTGCCTGTGATGTGGGGTCTTATGTCATATATTCTTAAGGTTTCTTACTGGTCACTTCCTATTCAGTCTATGGGCCTTATGTATTCCATATCCTTCCATCCCTAGGAAGCAAATAAAGAATTTCCATGTCCTTGTGCATCAAGAAAAACTATCTCTGAATTCCATGAAGTGATGCAGTTTTAAGAGTCAGGTGCAATTTTTAAAAATATATATTTATATTTTTATATATAAAGCGCCTATCACCCGACTCAAGACTTTTGGTGGACCTAGCTCCACTGATGTCTCTGAATTCTTTAGAGAAAAGGATGTAAGGATTCAACTGTCCAGAATAAATTTTCCACTGTGAAAGCATATTTGAAAGGTTAGAGGAGAGTGCCTAAGACACAAGTACAATTGGCATTTGATGGTTTCTAGATGGACCATCAAGAGTAAGAGTTGCCTTTCAGCATCTACCCCGTGCAATCAGAGTGGAAAACGGCCACTGATATCTAATCAGGACACACTGCCACTGTGTTTTTTTTTATCCTTCCCCACTTGCAGTCCTTGCAGTCACCAGGCTTGTATCCCATATGGACTGCAGACACAGAGCAAGGAATAGTTTTGATCAAGTTGGGAAGGCACTTCCTGCATTCCCAGAACAGAGTAAGAGAGCTGCTTTTCTGAAGCTTTAATCCCTGCACAGTAACTGGGTTGTACATTGAGTAGGACCAAGTGACAGCCTGACATTCCTGAGTGCTTCAGCAGAGAGGTCTACACTCTGTTCCATGGTAATTAAAAGAAAAACCTTTAACTTTCAGTGGTTCAGGATATGACCATCCCAATGAAAACCTTAACTTAAATATACCCTTAACTGGTAGCATGTTGGAATTGATTGAACAAGACAGTCCTGAGTAACTCATCAATCCTTCTATTATATTTTTTTTTTTCAAAACTGCACAGAAGCTATTTACTAACTATGATTTCTTTTATTTTTCTTTAATTTCCTTATATTCAACATGTTTTATGCATTAGCACTAGAAAAGCCTGTCTTTTTCTTGGCAAATGTTACTGCAAGTTGTCTAGCAGGGAGGTGAGATTATGTAGATTTATTTATTCAGAGTTTAATTTGCATACATGAAAAATGGAAGTAGAGCTTTTATTTTCTTCACAGTGAAACAAAAATGTGTGCAGTGCAATAGTTCAGACTTCTAAATTTTTTTCAGATGGACAAGTAATCATTTCAATGCTGGGGCCCATCTTCTTTGAATTGGATGTGCTAATGGCTGAGGGCATATTACGAGCAAAAGATTAAGAAGAGGAAATAGATCAGATTATTAATGAATTTGCTTATAAGCTGCCTTAGTTAAAAAATGTCCTGCTGAAAAGGAATTTCAGAGGCATATTAAGGACTTCAGACGCTCTGAGTAAACCATTGTCTTGGAGGTCTACATAGTCCCAGGCTATCAAACAGTACCTACTAAGAGAAACTTTATACTGCAAGAGAATGCTCACTGTGTGCATCTGATCCAGCTGGTCTCATGGGCATAATGTGGAATCCATGTGCATGGGCACTGCCTAAAGGACCAGCTGAGCCTCTGGATGCAAGAGGTAGACACCTCTCTGGGCCTTACAGTGCATGCTGGTAGATATCCAGGAAAGCAGTCAGTTCCCCAAGAAAATACGGAAGATCTTGCTACCAAATTCTGTCCATTCATTCAAAATGCAAGAATTCACCATGCAATACAGAGTATCTATCCTGCATCACGAAGCGTATCCAGCAGCTCAAGCACTCGTTAGTTCATCCTCCAGAACTCATGTTTTCCGTCTCAAGATAACACTGCAATTCATGCTATAACTTTTTGGAATAAATTGGGGAAGAAAAGCATATCCTACTTTCAGCAGATCTAGACATCAAGAATGGATTGCCTCACCTCTTTCAGTCTGACTCTGTGCAGATCTGGACTCATGGCACTGTTCCTGAGATCAGTGCCTTTGGTTTGCCACTATTTATTTGTTCATGTCTGCAGTGGTTCTCCTTTTCTCTACAGCTGCTCCATCATTCACTAGCATCTCCTGGTAGCCCACCCTGCTCCCACAGCCCATCTCTTCTCACAGTTGACCCTCACTGAGGTCAGTATGTGATTAGGTGGCTGGAGATCATAAGGAATATTAATCACAAGGAGCAGTTAGATGTTGCTTTACAGACTTCCTTATGTGAAATACACTGGCAAGCTATCAGGTTACCGGTGGCTGAAAAAGAAACAGCTTTCTCTTTACCCTTGACAGTCGAAAGAAAGTTTGATTTATTTTCTCATTTTCAGTTAGTCCAAAGGCAGCTGGACAGTATTGCTGCAAAGCTCTAGCTGTGTGTCACTGTAATAGGGCAATGTGTTTGTTCACTTCCGCTCTCTTCCTCTGTCTAATTGCTCTATTGTCTTTCAGTTTTCTTTCCACATTTGGGCTGACAAAATGTCTCCTTGGGTTTAGCCCTCTAGCCAAAACTTAACAGGCTCCTAATCAAGGACTAATACCACCAGCGGGCTATTTCCTGTCTTTGTTTATCATTCCTGGTATCATCTTTCTTCTCCTCTCAGTTCATCATTTAAAATTTTCACTGTTATTTTCCTTCAAATCCATTTCCATTCAGAGTGCAGGAAGCTTCCTATACACCACTCCCCTTTAATTTTCTTGCCACTTGATCTCTGGGCTCCCAACTATACGTCGTGGAAGAGAACCAGATGCATTGAGAACCAGATTTCAAACAGCTTTGTAACCCTTGAATACTTGTAGCTATGTCAGCAAGATATTTATTACTGAGCCTCAGTGCAAATTGTATTGATGCTTTGAACATAGGACTAATTACTAGGTACTGTTCACCATGACTTGCATTCCCTGCAGATATCAAGACAGTCAGGGTACAATTCAGTTGCCTAAACAAAAATTTCTAATGTCATTTGAGATGCTCTAAAACACAGGACTGCATGATGTGTAATCTGGGAGACCTTGACCCTTCCCCATGGCAGCTGGAGATGAAACAAAATACCCCAGGTTTTCCACAGTGGTACCAGTTGCTTGTGTTTAAGGAATTGAATTGCACTCTCACTGTATGATGGAATAACTGTTATTGGTGTTTAAGTGTCTTTTTCCTGTTATTACACAACTGCCTTTGTTTATCTCTGCCAAGACTGTCTTGAGAATACTGAACTCATATTGGCAATCTCAATCCAAACTAGATGCTGGATGGGTTAGTATGAATCATTAGGAATCAGGTGAACAGAGAAGGCCTTTTTTTCATATATAAATCATCCTTCTACTTTTACATATCTGCATAGTGGCAAAGGTATGGCCAAGATCTATCTAGATGAATCTCGACCCAGATAAAATCAAATGTTGTAGCCAGGCAAGAATTGCCAAGTGTTATTTTTGATGTCTGATAGCTAAGCAGGGCTACTGCCCATTAGCTGTACTGGCAAACAGAAAGACTTAACTGATACCTAGGTCAAATCAAGGGAAGGTATCAGTTCCTCATGATCTTACATAGCTTGCTTCCTCAGGAAGTCCCTCTGGACTTTTCTGTTCAGAAAAGAGAGAAATGGGCACAAATGGGTGGAGATTCAGAGCACTTGGCTTAAGTATCAGTCCTAAAACATAATTTGAAGGGATCTGTTTCATTTCTGACTATATTAGGAGCCAAGAATGATTTTCCCCATAATTATTTGTGGAAGGTCAAGCATGTGTAAATAATCTCTTACAAGTTCACATTGTCCAACCCTTCCTCTCAGTCCCTTCAGAGAGGTAGTGGGCAGCACAGGCAGTTTGGGATAAGGCCTGGTGGTTTCTGCCTTCTGCCTCACTCCTTTTCCACTGCTTCTTACTCTATTGCTTCTCTGCCCCAGCATAGGTTGTCCACAGACTATAGTCCCTTAATTTATGTCCCAGCTATAGTTAGAAAAGCCACCCTTTCCAGAAGTGCTTCTTCAGTCATGTTGCCAACAATGTTTACTTCTACATGTCTTCAACAATATCTTCTACACTTGCTTTCTCAGTTTCTCTTTCCCCTCACAGCTACTGTTCTTTCTTGATCACCATGGGCTCTCCAGACTGGTAGAAGCTTTGGAAGGCGTGGAAGTGCTCACACCAATGCTGAAGCTGGCTGCAAGCAGCACAGCGCAGTTCCCTGGCCTCCTTCTAGCATGAGGCACCCTGCTCCACCATGACGGCCACCTCTAGCTCTTGTTGCGGTGGCGAATGCTGCAAGGCCACTCTAGCAGGAAAAGAAGGTTGCAGAGCACATGATATGACCCAAAGCATTACTTTTTCAATGCAGAAGCCCGTAGAGACCCAAAGCCCTTCTTCATACATTCTGCAAAGCTGAAAATATCTTCTTTCTCAAAGATCCTGTTCATTTGTCATGTGTTGTTCAATGCATCTAGGGGCTCTGATGAATCATCAAGTGGGTTTCCACCTAAATGAACTGCTGTCACTAGCAGAAGTGTCAGTTAATTTATCTTTAAAATGAGCATATTCCTGAGAACTTTCTGCTCTTCAGTGTGGCTTACCAAATAGACTAGATGAAGTATGCCAAATCAGAACCACAAGGAGCTATTGGGTCAAGTCCTCTTCCTCCTCTCAGTCAGGCTTATTTAACCCTTCCACATGAGTTCAGACCACAGCAGTTTCTGGGCCACTGCTCATATGACTGTACAAAATCAATAGTCTTTTTTTTTTTTTTTTTTTTTTTTTTTTTGTCTCTGCTGGATAGGAGATTACTCTGAATGGAATTTTAAAGAAAATGCTTAAAAACAGACTCTCTGTTCCTGACACGCTTTCTGAAACACATAAGTCTTTTATTAACTTTAATTCCTCAACCCTTAGTGAATATGATAGCAACAATGATAGTTGGAATGCTTATAAAAACAGCATCAGAGTAAATGGTGAATATTAGTCAAATCAATCTACAAAACTAATGGTTTTATGGGAATATATATCAAATCATTTTTCTGCATTGTATATTTGTCTATATTCATATATTTACACATACAGTACTTATTAAACTGCAGCAAGTGAACTGTAAAATTAAGTGGGGTACTAATTATTAATCTAACATATGAGGTAAATTAAAAATAGGTAGGTTCACCCACAGCAGTGTGTTATAGCAAAAAATGTTGGTTTTAAGTGTGTTATTACTGAGGTTGGCTGAGAAAGAAAGTAAAAGACCTAACCTGATTGTCATGTGAAGTAGTGCTCTCTCAGTTTTACTGTTTCTAGCTGTGTCTTTTGTAATACACAATAGAGGAGCCTTTTCTCTGATTTGCTTTTAAGGCTTTAGCACAATCAAAAGCTGGAGGTATTGTGAAGAAAATCTGCAAATAGCATGAAAATGTCTTGTGGTGACATTTCTATTGAGGCTTTGGGCCTGATTTTGAAAGATCCTGAACACGCAGAGCTGGCGGTGCTAAGCACTTCTGCAGATCAGATCGTTGAGGTCTGAAAGATCGTTTTATAATTCATGCTCCTGCAAACCTATAAAGACAATTTTTTTCTCCAAACAGTAGCACAAGTTTTATTAAAACCATTCAGAACAGATCTGTGTGTTTTAAGGCCATGGTTTTGTGCTGGCAGCTGGAATACAGATCTTCAGGAAGCTGCTCCAAAAGTAATGCCTCCTATTTCATTATGCTGGCCTGCAGTGTCAGAGGCGGATGCCAGTGGGTATGGCAGTAGAGGTTGAACCTTCCCACCAATATCCCATTACATCTTGTTGCTTTGCAACAGATGGCAGCGGAGGGGCAGGCTGACAGAATGATATCTAACCTGAATTGTGTATGAAGCAGAAGTGTGTCACTGAATTCCTCCATGTGGAAAAAATGGAACATATTGATATTCGTCAACATTTGCTGAACATTTATGGAGACCAAACGGTGGATATGAGCAGTAGATTCTGGCTGATGCATTTCAGCAGTGGTGACAGTGGCAATGGATCATTTCTGCTGGTGCAGATTTTTATAATTGCAGCCTACAGGCCCTAGTTCACTGCTGGCAAAAAAAAAAAAAATATGCATAAATAATGGTGGTTATTATGCTGAGCAATAGTGTTTTGTAGCTGAGAATTTGCCCTATCAAATAATGTTATTGTGTTCTTTGTATCAGTTGTACTATCCATGAAAATAAATAGGAGGCATTACTTTTGGAGCAACCTTTGTACTTAAATTTAAGAGACTGTTAATTATTTAAAAACAATGTCTTTGCAATACTGGAAATTGCAGATCCTTCCCATTGCGTTATTCTGCCTTACTATTGCACAATCTTCACAGAAGTCCTTGCACATTAATGGGGAAAAAAAAAGTTTATAGGCCCTATATAATGTCAGTTCTTCAAAAAACTGATTCTATTCTTTGTCCTTCATTGTTTGGTCATTTGTAGAGAAAAGTCTATATCTGCCATTGTGCCTCTCCTCAGAAGTGGTTTGAGGTGGCTGCAGTCTGAAGTATAACTGTAACAAAACAGAAAAGTTTGAAATTGTATGTTCAGTGTTTATGCAGGCTACGTGTAAGCCACAAGGCAAAACAAATTTAAACAAAACTCTGTAGATCTGAGAGATGCAACTGAAGCAATGGCTCCTCAAGCGCCCCAGAAATGACTAAATTTAGAATTTGATTTCCTGACCAGTTATGACACCCATGATTCATTGGCACAGTGTGGATGAATACATCCAAAAACAGTTTCTGATTTGTTTGAGTTCAAACCCAAAGCTAAGAGAGTTGCAAAAAATGACAGGCCCATCTTCTCTCCATTTTTGTTTGTTGTCAGAAATGCCCCTACAATGTAGTCATTTTTCTTCAGCATATAATATGCCGATTTGACTGACAGGTGTATGACCTCCTTTGTTTTAAAAAGAAAATCCAAGCTATTTGAAGAGCACTTAAGAGCAAACAAAAATTATGAATACAAATTTTCTAAAGCAATATGATTGGTAATCTTCAAAATAAAATGTAATCACTTTTTTTTAATATTCTCACAGGTAGGTGTTTATATTATATACATGCATATTATGCTGATGGTCCTATGCAGATTTGTGTGAACTCATTTAAAAAGTACATTTGAATCACTCATTGCATAGAAATCTTGAACTGTACCTTATAAATAATGGTTTTCAAATGATAGTTTTAATTTTCTTTTATGGCTGTTGCAAATTTATATTAAAGCATTCCTGAATTGGACAATTTTTCAGTAGAGTTTACTTAATGTTAATCTATTCATTTGGGGGTAAACGAAGAGTTTAATGGTGAAGAGGTGTAACTAGAATGTACGCTCAAGTGGGTGTTAGGTTTATCAATCAGTGAAAATTGTGCACTTGAGTGTAAGAGCACATGTCTATCCATATGCTTCTTGCTAGCTCAGTTAATTGAAACCCTTTTTCCACCCTATTATCAATACTTGAAAAATAGCTCCAACCACATCTATTAACCAGTGTCTTAATAGATGCTTTATCAGCTCCATATAAATTGCATGTATTTTGCTAGAAAGCAATTTAACTAATACAGCAGCCAGTTCTATGGTTCACTGGAGATGTTCGGTCACTTCATGATGAGGCACATCTGGCTGGATAGATGGAGATGGATGGAGCTGTGGGCCTGGTCTTCAATCCACTGAAGCACAATACAAGGCTGGAGGTCCAGTCTGAGTGACATTCTCAGTCTTGATTGATTTTAACAAAGGTAAATTATGCTCATGAGGAAAATGAGCTAGACATTGACATTTGTACTGGGAAATCTGAATCAGAATAGAAATATGTATTTTTAAATTTCCCATAAAATAGAATGTAAAAAATTAAATCTGGTTAAACTCAAGAGAGCAGAATTATGCATCGATACTGAGATGTCACAGACATCTCTGAAATTAAAAGTTCTTCCTTCCAAAGTAAGTCCTCTAAGGCTTGCATTGATATTAACACACTTCATCTCTCCTCTGAATTGAATGAAAAATAAAATAAATAAACTGGAAAATAAAAAATAACTTGAATGAAAAATAAATACATATTTTTCTGAGCATATTTTCTGAGCTGAGCTGAATACATCCTGAGATCATGACAGTTCAGTTCTGTTTTACTATGCCTTAAATAAGACACAGATACTTCCATCTCCTAAGCTGGACATATGAAGTATGTTTCTGAGCATATTCAAGCCTAATTGTGCTTACAGGAAATCCTTCCACTCTCCAATCCTCCATCTTCCTGCTGCCTCCTTGCACTTCACAGACTCCTTCTAGTTCTCTTTCCTATCAATTTTCATGCTTACTTTGGCTTTCTTGTACAATTGTTGACCTTATGAATCAAAGTAGAAGGAAAATGTAAAGAAGAGAAAGAGAGACAAAGCACTCAGTAGTTTCTAACCTAGTACCACTTAAAACACTATATAGGCACTTCTAATCAGTTAAGGCATTTTGGACACTTGAATCCATGGAGTTCCACCTCTGCTCAGAAATTTCCCACATAGAACAAACAGAGCTTTCGTTTCCGTACCCAGCTTGGTTAAACAATCCCATCAGATGTGAAGATAAAATATAAAGAGTAGTTATGCAGGGTAATGCTTCTTCATCTTAGAAGTGGCCCAATGACATGTTTGACTCTACACAGCACCTGTATCTTAAAAAGATAGAAAGATAGAAAGATAGAAAGATAACTTCATTGTTATCTTTCTAAGGTGATCTGCTTCCAAAGGTGACTTGTTAATTGTCATTCTTTTAAGGAGAAGAATGGGAGCAACCCTCAGCAGAGAAAAGGTGTTACCAGTTTGTTGTCTGCATACCCCTCACCTTCCTGCCCCCCTCTCCCTACCCCCATTAGGCTTAATGTGGGGGATATTTTCTCTCAGTGATATTCTGACACACAATTCTTTGGAGCAGTTTGCTGTCATCATGCAAAGCAGAGCTTTGCAGTGTTGAAGGATGTCTGCTAGGCAGTATACACATGTTTTTTCTTGCTATTTTTTCTCTTGTAGACCTGTCTCTGTGATCTTCAGAAGTGATCAGTGGGCAAGCCAATGGATCTGTAACAATTAACTCCATAATGACCTATGCCTCATTGAATGAAGAGGTAATATATTGAAAGAATGTGCTTCACAGGTGAATAATTAGCTTTAAGTCATGAAGTACAGATTTATGGACTATATGCTACATAGGAAAGCAGAGCTGAAACCAGCACTACATTTATCAGGGCACATACAGTTTAGTGCTTATGGAACAAATATCTCTAGACAGGAAGTAAAATTCCCCAACAGAGCCATCAGATCCTAGCTATGGATTTGCAAATTGTCCAAAGCCAGTTTATGGCTCAGTGAGATTGTAACAAACCTATTTTGTTATGGGAGATTAAGGTGTGAAGTTTCAAAAAGAGGCACAAGAAAGACGGGCACTTTACCATATTTGCAAACATACTGTTTTATTGTCAAGACTTAAAATACATACTACATTGGGCAGACAGGGCAAAACCATAGCTGAAAGCTAACATAATCCTGTTATGCAACGAAGAACTTCCTTTTACAGTGCAGTATTTCTTCACTGAAAGCAGATCATTGCTATAAAGAGCAGCTATTTATCAATTTTCAAAGGTCTTGGCCCATCAAAGCTGGTGTTAGATTTGGAATTTCACTTTTGTTGCCAAGGTGACAAACACTTATAAATATACCACATCTTCTAATGTGCTTTTAACTTAGTATTTTTATGGCTTTTAAATCAGATACCATTAGCAAATATATTGGGTAATTTAGCTGAGAGACCATTTTCCACTAACACTTTTTGTTACATTTCCCCAGATACTTCAATAAATGTCTGTTGTGACATTGCAGTCCTGCCAGGCTTCTAGCATATAAGGATACATATGGTACATCTAGTAAAAATTAACGTGTTACCTTAGGATTTTCCATTTTTCTGTGTGTGTGTGTGTTGATAATTACAAAGTGTATAAAAAAAGACAAATATTAAGAGTTAGATCCTATAGGTCATTGACTTCAGCAAGGACTGTGTTGATAATGGCTCCAGGCCTGGCCTTTCTGTGTGCTGTTGCGCTTGGCTCCCAGGCCTTCTCTTTATAGCCTGGCAACGAAGCTGAAAGCACAAGGGAGAGCATAACAGCTCCACAGCAGTGCCTTTCCCCTGCCCCACAAAGCTAGCCAACAAACATGGAGAAGTGTCTTCCTGTTTCATTGGCCTGAAGGCTGGTGGAAACCTTTGCAGTCAGCTGGTGTGATATCCTCCAGGACATCCCAGGTGCTCCATCCTGCCCGGGAGCTCCATCCTGCGCCAAGGATGAGATGAGAGGCCTGTGGTGTGGGCAGGCAGGATGGAGGGCTGGACTGAGAGACGGTGCTGACAGAAAGCAGCAATCATTCCCAGATTCAATTTGAAAAAAAAAAAAAAAGACAAAGCTTGCCAACACTGAGGATTAAGCACAATTCATAAGCCAATTAATAAGCTTCCTACAATAGCAGCACGTTAGCTTGGGTGGAAAGATCTGATGGAGAAACATCCAGGAAATGTCTTTCAAGCCTGCATATTAAATTTAATCTGTCACCCCGTCCTTTAAGACTCTGCATTCATTTGCTGTGGTGAAAAAAAAATGTTGGTCTGAAAGAAAAAAAACAAAAAATACCCCACTAGACTTGTACAGGATTTTGTTGGTAGAGTCTCAAGGAGAAATCCGTAGTGTGCTGATCACAAAGAGCCACCCTGCACGGCACAAGCCAGGTCTTTACATAGGCCACTCTCACCCCCAGACTGGCCCTGTCCCCTCAGCCCCTTCATTCAGCACAGCTATCTGTCATGAAGAATTTAAGTTTCATATTTTCATCTGTCATCTGCGAAAAGGCCTGTCAGCTGAAGCTTACACTACAGTTTGCCAAAAGGCCCATGGTCTATGATGACAATACGCTCTTACATTTGTGCTTCCAGGCTCCAGATAATCCCTCACTTTCCTCCTAGACATCCAGTTATGATAAGGCTTAAATTGCATATTTTGGGGGGTTTTAAATCTAGATTTTGCTGATAAATGCTATCAGCAGGAATGAAATGAAATACAGCAAGGTTTAGCTCTTATTACCGACATAAAGCTTACTGTGGCCATTTTGTGAGGGCTATAGAGACGGTATTCATATTAAACATGTTAATGTCTATACTTACAGGAACTAAACGGAGGAATGCTAATATCAGCTTTTATCTACTTTGTCTGTTTGCCACTCCTGAAAACTCACTAGGAAGAAAGCTACCCATCCTTCAAACATGACATTTTCCACTTTGTGTCTTTAATTTGATTTGGAAAGGAAAATAGGAAAAACAGCTCATTATAAATCTGTGCACGATTGTTTTAGTGCTCTGAGATGCCACAAAAGGAAGAAAATGCCTCAATCCTCAAAGTACACCTTCAAAAGCCAACACTTTTCCTGTAAAACAGTTTTAAAAATTACCACGGTAGAAAGACCATAGACAGAAATGAATCACTAGCCCATCTTGGTTGCATATGTGTGTCTGTATGAGGGTAAGAAAGGATACATGAAGTTAATCCTCATGCCTGTAACTTTAGGGCTGGACAGCTTTGATGTTGACAACTAAGTAAGAACACAGTGAAAAGTAAAATTGCTTCAAAAAGTCAATCTTGTCTGAGGATTGTCGGGTGGACACAGCACAGTAACCCAGGTTAAGCTTTAGCTGTCTTGTCTCTTAGAAATCAATTGTCTGACCATAATGCAACCACAAAGAAATCACATCTTTAACTCATTAAAGGCTTTTAAATTGTCTAATCAATTACGATTCGATTACATTTTTCTGAAGTCAATATTACATTATGTCCCAATGCCAAAACTACATTTTTTTTCCTTTGGTGAAACATCTATTTTCTCAGCAGTTTTATAAGGATCTAATATAATATACTAGTACCAGAAGCATTTCTGTTTCATTCTCTTGTTGCCCTGTATTGTCACTTGGAATTCAACTTCAGAACTGTGGTTTCAACCAGTGATCCAAGGCAAGGAAAGGAGAGAGACTACCGCAGGTAATACTACAAGAAGCACTAAAAAAACCAACTTTCTGATTAGCAGCTTTCAGCCTGCTTTGTAGGGTTCACTCTTCCCCTGGAAAATGTTTTCAGGTTTCAGATTAAAAAAAGAAAAAAGATCGGGAATTATTTTCTTGGAATACTTTTTCCATAGCACCACAAGTGGGGAGTTACTTACCCCCAGCAGACATGTGTTCAAAAAATGAAGGCAGCTGCAAGGCAGTCTGCAGTCTCTCTCTGTATACACTTCTGCATATGCTTCACACACTATTCCTGTGGCTGGGACAACTTGGGTAAGCAGAGCTGGGGTATCTCGTGGCCTCCAAATCAAGAACCAATAGTCATGACACTACTGAAAAAGCTTGAAATAAATAATGGGCATGAATCTTGGTGTTGGGATTCAGCTGTGGCAAATAATTCTTCTTCCAACAGGACTGAATTCCTACCTATAAAGCATCTGGATTTTTTTTGCCCCTGGTACTTAGATGTGTCCCACTGGTAGAGGGCAACCAAGAGAAGTGAAGCTGGAAGAGAGCACACTATCACTGTTTGCATTTTTGCTTTTACTCATTCACATAACTTCTTATTTGAATAGGGTTCTGTAAATAGATAACAATAACTGACAAAAAGACTGAGTTAGTAATAGTATTAACGTCAGCGATAATTATCAGACATCCAATAAATCTATTTTTCAGTAATGATAGTGAAATATTGTCAAGATAGCAGCAACAGCACATTGTTCAACACCTGGTTAAAAGCAGCAAGTACATCCTGCTTCAGCATGTTCCCACACAGCAACTTCTGGAAAAGGGTAGGAATTACGATGAACAAAGATCACCCTGAAAGGCATGGGAAAGAGAAACAGTAAAAGCTGGTGTAGCGTATAAATTGGCTCTTGGTGCATGTTGTGGTTGGATATGTCTGTGAAGATAATCGGTACTAAAGGATCATGACTTGTGTCATAACAGAAGGACATTTGCTATATTTTTGTTCAAAGGATCAAAATATCCAAGGGACAAATGTTCTGTGTTCCTGTATGTTTCACTTAGAGTATTCTGTTGACCACTTAACTTTTTTTTTTAATAGGATGAAAAGATTATAATGCATTTTCTTTCTGAGGAGCTGATGATTTGATTCCCAAACAAAAGACTTTCAGTGTTTGAGTTGCACTGTCTCAGGTTAAAAATTAAAAAAATAGCTTTACCTCACTGCAAAGCCAGATTCTGCTCCTTAATTCCTGGGAAGTTCCCACCCGAACTAACTGCCTTCTGTTTCCCTGCCTCCTGGTTCTTTTGTCTCTGTACTTACTCATTAGGAGCAGGCTCACTGCCTCATTTAAACAACAAACGAAAGAGGCACATCAACATTTCTTTCTGTGTTTCATTTTACCTATGGTTTGGGAACAGCTTCAGTTAAATCCAGGTTACCCTTCTCCACAGGCATGTACAAATTGGTATGTGGGTGTCCAGTGTAGTTGCAGATGAAGAAAGGATGGAAAATTGCCGTGATATAACATGTTCTCTTTGAAAGTTAGAAACACTGGCCTTTCTTATTAGTTTTGGTTAGGCAGTTCCCTCCTCCATATGCTGGCTTTTAAGACTTTTCATTCCTGGATGCTGAACAACTCATTTTAATTGCTTTAATTTTCTTGAGAAACTAAACTTCTGCATGGACCCCAAGCACATAGTCTGGGGTAATAAACTTCTGCAGGCAGCAGGATGCTTAACTGTCAGGCACGGCAAATACTCACCTCCCAAGCATCTTTCAGAGATCCCAGCCAACCCTTTCTTCCTTTTTTTGTGTTATACCTACTCTAATTACCCCACCATCTCATCGAAAGGATTGTTTGACTATAAGCTCCGTTCTTCTAGTTTAAGCAGCAGTGTTTGACTCCAGCACAGGCAGACGCCATAAAAAATCATTTCTGTCAGATGCAGAGATGTGGTGATGAGAGATCTCCTTAGCAGCTGGCACCAGCGTGGGAGCTGCTGGATGAAAGGCCCTGCCGCCCTCCTGCAGCCAGTGGCCGTGGTTCTGTCCTCTCCCTGGGAAGCTCCTCTGCAGGGCTTCTTGAGGGAGCAGGTCGGGCTCTGCAGTTTAGTTTAGTCAGCCCGGGACAAACACCAGTGTACTTGGTCCTGCCCTGATGACAGCTCATCCTGCTTCCGCTGAAGTCACTGGTGGAATTTCAACTTCTTTTTCAAGCAAGATGCATGTTTAGCTCTTTGAATATTTTACTTACATGCCAAAGACATTCCCTAGAAACTTCAAGCTCCTTTTTGATCTTCGTATTTCGCTAGGGAGTAAGAAAGCCAGAGGGTAAGTATTTAAGTCAGGATTACATTAGTCTGTCTTCATGCTGAGTGCTAAAGTCATCATGATCAACTCTGGGGAGTCATCGCCCTTCTGACCATCAGAGTTCACACTGTTTTTTCTCTCTCATCACAGTTACAGACTTCCCTTTTTCCCCTACCATCAGGATAGCACGTACCTCTGAAAGCAGCCAGATGCCAGGTGAGGCACAGAGGCTGTCTGTGGGACCTGCACAGGAAGCAGTGCAAAAGCATTTGCTGGCCACAGTTTACCAGCTGCTTGCCCTTGTGCTCTGTGCAGCAGTTGTGTGTCCTCTGGCAGGCCAGGCTCCAGAAAAACAGTAAGAAAAAAGGACATTACTGCTTCCTTTTTGAGTTATGGTATGATAAAATCAACAGCCTAGAGATACTTGTCCCTCTCGGTGAAATAAATAAATGGAACTAAGAACAAATAACTCTCCATCACAACTTTTGGTCTTCGATAGATCTTGGGTATTAAACAGAATAGAAAGGTAAACTGGGTATTCTCTTCAGTAGCCTGCAGCTGATGGAGCATAATGTGTATTGAAAGTAAATGAGGCTGTGGAGCCAGGAGGTTTCTGTTCACTATACGGTGCATCCACAGTCTTCTACTTCAAATTACTCACTCTGCGAGATATACAGAGGTGGGGAAAGCTACAGGCTCCAGCTGACACGAAGTGAAGAAATGGGCTCATTTTTCCCCTAGACTGTTTATTATGTTTCTCTTGCTTTGTTCTTTGAGTCAGTATTTCTTAACAGTTTTTAAACTATACATCTTTGTAAAAGTCAAATCTTCCCACAATGCTATTAATTTCAATTCAAGGGGATTGAAAGAGCAAGGGCACAATTAATTACACAGCATGAAATAGTTAGATTTAACAGGAGTCTACACAGTTTTGTTTTTCAAATGTTTCTTAACATGAGAACTAAGTGAAAGTGTAAAGCACAAGACACTGGATTTTTTAAATGTCAAAGTAATTTTGGCCTGTCTCCGGCCTTTCCATTTGCCACATTAAGGCAGTTCTGTTATTCTGTAAGCTTCGCAGTTTCAGTGAAAATACAACACTGCATTTGCCAGGGCCAGCTTTAGGGTTACACAGAGTAGGCTGCTGCCCACTAACAGGGAGCTAAATGAGGGAAAAGAAAAAAAGGGGAAAAAAGAAGAAAATAAAAAGAAAATTCACAAATACAAAAATACAAAACATTATTTTTTGCCAGTGGCATTTCCTTTTCAAACTGGCAAGGAACGGTAATATAATTCTTCTTGTATTTTATCACAGATCAAAAAAATCGGTGGAAAAGTCTCCTCCGTAAAATGGGTGAGGGCCGGCTAGGATTTCTGTGGCCTTTGTCAGAAGGCTCACAGCAGATCTGCCAACCCAGCAGAGGGCAACCCACAGAAATGCATTCTGTTCCAGGAAGGGTTTGCCTCCACACACACAATCAAAAAATGTGCTTTTGGAATAACTTAAGAGGGTTTTGCTCAAAATAAGCCGCCCTGCAGTTGGGTGTTGGGTTTTTTTTTTTTGTTGTTGCTGTTCTTGCTTTTAAACACAGCCTAGTGTTATAGTTTGCATCACCTGCAAAATGGACTATTCTGACTGGTTTTAACTGATTTCTTTTATGTTTGCAGTTAGCATAACAGAGAGAAGCACTGGCATTTTATGTTTCCTGGCCGTCTTGCAAGCTGGAGTCTTTTAAATGGAAACCAAGAGTGTGATCACTGTGGTTCACAGGGAAAGAATGACTTTTGGGAGAAACTGCTCAAGTCTCTTAGGTCTGGATCAACCAAGCAAATCAAGGTAAAACCCAGAGGGGCAAATATTCTGCACAGATCGGCTTGGGAAGCATCCTTTTATAGAAACAAATGTGCAAGTAAAACATGGTGCTTTAAAAGTGCATTAGGTATACTTTATTCCCCAGCTCAGTTAATTCAAGCAATAAACTCACTGCTTTCACACGTGCTAAAGCTTCTTACAAATCTCACGACAGAGTTCCCCACCAAACCTCGGGGGAAGCTTTTATAACGATAACTCCCTTCCCCCACCTCCAGGCTGACCTGGAAACACTTTGAGAATTGTGCTTAGCAAAGCCCTGTCCTAAGACTTTTTTATTATTATCGTTAGTACCTGTGTTTTTCTCTGAACTGTGTATATAAAAGAGAGGGGATTTCCCCTTGCACCAATTAAAACCCACATCTCACCTCCCCTTTCTTTCCCCTCAACAAGAAGTTAACCCCTGCTGAGCTTCTTCCCCCAAGGCATCTATAAAGCCTCACAGGTGAGCTTGTTGCAGCATAATGAGAATGAATCAGTGCTGATCTTCCAACAGATAAACACAGATAAACTAGCCACCTGGCTCTGGTCTTATGAGGCAAGAAAATGTCTATGGTGTGGGTTAGTTGGATTTTCTCCCTTTTGTAATAGTCCTTCTTTTGTATTTTTCTTTCTTTAGTAAGCCCTCTAGAGAGAAAGGTGCTTTGAAACATCTTCAGGCTGTTTCAAGCTCGGATGTTTCTTACCCAAAATCTACGTTCTGCCACTTTTTGTTGGAGGAAATTACATTGTTTTGTGTATGGTAGGTCTACTAAAGTCTTTCAGTTACATAAGGACTATTCCTACCGAGAGTCCTTGAAATACAGACAAGTTCATTACACCTGGATAGAAGTAATATGGAAATGTTTTCATTTAAGTACAGGTGTAATTATAGTTAAAGCTAGTTGTTGTACCTTGGGGAAAATAGAAAGATCTATGTGGTTGCGTAGGTAAATTTGTCTCATCTCCCTGTGGTTTTGACCATAAGAATATAGAGTCAGAAGTTGTAAGTAGTTCACTAAAATATTTTCTGTCCTAGACGTGCATTAATCATGTAATTGTTTGCTTAATGAAGCTCTTTAAGAATAACTGGAAGAAATGAAATGCATTAAGGAGTCTAACAGGAGAATGAGCCATTGTGCCAAATTATGGAGAATTTCAGTGATCGTTCTGAAGTAGAAAGTGAAGTGGGAGGATGAGAAGAGAATTCTCCAGTTCAATTTCTACCTCTTCACCCTTTTCATGATATAAATAAGTGTTTCACAGGACTGCCTTCAATTTATTGTCTGGTTCTGGCAGACAGTTACTGTTCTGTCTCCTACAAATTTCACTTTTCCCTATTACCTCATACACTTTGGGGAGAACGTCACCAAATAACTTTGGTCCTGTCTTCTTTAGTACTTCTTGAAATTATTTCCTCTTTCCTGGGCAGATACGTGTTTAAGACATCACGACTATAGACAAGACTGAGGTTTCCTATTGGCAAGACAGTGAATTTTTTGAAACAGAGTTTCTCCATAGGCAGGGCTGTCAGTTCCTGTGCCTATCCCATACAGTTTGATAAGCAAATAATTTTCTATTTATGTAAAATTGGTAGCATAAATTCTGGGCTCTGCTGCTACCTGTGTTTTTTCTAAGTCTATCAGAGTGGAAGGATAAGGAGTCCATGTTCTGAGAAATCTAAATGCATGCCTTTTGTCTGCTATTTTTTTACTTTCTGCAAAAAAAACAAATACAAAAAACAAACAAACAAGAAAACGACAACCAAAAAAGCAAATCTGCAAAAACTTTTATAATCAATTTTGTGCACAGTGGGGATATTTGTACCTGAGAGCAACGAAGTTATGTTGGGTCAGGTTCATTTAGGGTTATATTCTGGGCACGCCACAGAAGAACAAGACCTCCATTTAACTGTTGTTTTGTTTCTGCAAGGGAAGTTGTGCTGCTAAAACCCAAGCAGGGTAAATATTTCTTTGGAGGACCAAGATATTAGATCGGCTGCTAAGTTTATAATGGTTATTTGCTGATTTTATGGCATCCCTTACAACTAAGGTGTACTTGGGTGCATTTCTTTGTGTTTGCAGAACAATTTCTTCTCAAGAGCTCTTGTCCTGTTCAGTCACTGTCCACGGACAATTCAGTGCGAACAGAATGTTAATTGTGCTGGGGACAATAGATGCCAATGCTGATTTACATAAATAAACATTATTATTTTATGCATAAAGTATTTTTATTAGAGTTATTTTCTTTCTTGTGGACTTGAAGAGAAATATTTTCTTGCTTGGTGGCTTAGGTAAGAGGAAACAATTTTTCTACATTGCATTTCATGAGGAAAGAGGGGACAGAGGAACAGCTGAGATAGTTTATAATGAATGAGGATAGAAAGCAGAACAACAACAAGTGGGAGAACTGGTGATGGAATACAGAGCCTTTTCTCTCCCAGGTGTTCAGATGCTGGGTAATGGACATGTCATAAATACCTCCGTGGCGAGTTTCAGTGAGGCCTGCGCAAAGGGGAGAAGGCAGGCAGTGACACGGGTGTTGCTCGCAGGTTCAGGAGACCCTAAGGCCTCTCGTGTAGGTCTCTGAGGAGGGACAGCCAGACCGTATGTCTGGGCCCAAGGCAGCCCCATTGCCAAGCACTGTGTACTGCTTGCCACTGCTGTTTGCAGCTGCTGTTTGCAGTGGATGTAGAGGGGATCTCATGGACAAGCACCTGCTTTGCTCGCTCTGGGTCTTCTACTGAGTTATCTCCACCATTGCATTGCATGTAGCTGCACGAGACAAGGATTCTCTGATGGGTTTGTCTGTAGGAAGAAGCAAATTGTGTATTTCATGCAAGAGATGTAAACTAGACAATTGTGCTAACTCTGGTCTCACGCTGCAGCTCTTAGATGTGGAACAGAGCACAGGCATCGCCCCTTCAGAACTCATGCTCTGAATCTCAGAACTCATGCTCGTTCAGAAACATGGTTCTGCTTCTATCTAAAAATCATTACTTGGAAGAAATACTGCACTTGCTAACCATAATGTGTACTCTTCCTGACCTGCAGAGGTGTACCTCCTCTGTTTGAAGGCAAAGCAGCTCACAGGATCGATTGGAGCAAAGGCTGGATCTTTATTTAGCTGAAGACTCATATTAACATTCTTAGATGTTTAGCTGTTTGAGCCTTTTCTCTTGAAGGGAGAGGAAAACTTTGAGAAATGTGTCATTCCAGCACTGAAGAGAATTATTTCTTTTTTTAGTGTATAAGAAATACGGTCTGTGAGATCTCTTGGAAGAAAATCTAACACTTGGGGCTTAGCTGTGTATACTTCTAAGTATTTCTAATTGAGAGACACAAAGCATTGCTTTCTTTGGGAGAATCAGCCCCCCATTTGGATTTAGGAAAGAATGCAACACCGAGGTAATCTCACTTTTCCCATCATCATCCTTTCAGTCGTCTTTGTTCCCTTCCTCCCCAGACACAAGGTGACACATCCGAGTACTTGTCCTTCAACAGATTCTTCAGCAAGCAACAGAGCAGAAAGCCCTAATATCTATTCATTTGTAATCTGTCATTCTTAAAGTATTAAGGACAATTGACTTCACATGTCTTAGGTAATTAGAATAGTCATCCTTTGCTCCAGATTTTTAAAGTAAGTGTCTTAAACTCTTAATCAGTACATTTATTGATGTCTTTCAACATATCTGTTTCTTGTCAGGAGTGTGTTAGATTTGGGGGGAAAAAAATTCTTGCATACTGAATTTTGCATAAGAATTATACTGAAAACGTTTCAATATTGCTTTTGTAATCAAATAAAATATATTAGTGACAACATGGTATTTTGCACATTCAGATTATTCAATCTCTTTAATATGGAAAACTTCTGAAAAGCAAATTAATAAATGTCGGGAGTTACATTTACACAAATGTTTTACTACTTGTTTTCCCAAGTTTATATTTTCACATCAAGTGATATTAACTATGATAATAGCTAATACTATTTTATAAGCTCTGAGGGGCTCATAAAGAATGTCATTGGATTTCTTCAGCTGGTACTGATCTTAGTAGAAAAAAACAGGCAATCCTTACCTCCGAAACCTGAGTCCTCATGTTGTTTGTCACCCATGCAGGTTTATGTGATTTGTTAGCTACAGATTTGGGAGATCTCCAAGGACAGACACCATTCTAAAGAGATAGAGCTCTGCAAGTCTGGCAGGTCTGATATTTTTCTGAGAAGAACAATCATTACAATTAGCACCTTTACTTTATGACTAGATAGGCTTATGCACATTTTTGGGAGGGTTTTTTGTTTGTTTTGGTGCTGTTGTTTGGATTTGTAGGATTATATTTGTTTTAGCCTTACTGTCGCATTGCTCATTTCAGAAAGTGCTTCCTCAGCATCCCATTAGCAAGAAACAGGGAAGTCTCATAAAAGATACTGTTATTCATTTGGTCCCCAATCACTTAGGAGCTCTGGTCGCTCAAACCATCCTGCCAGCAAGTCTCCAGCTAACTTCATGTGCTGGATGTGAAGAAGACAATTTTTAACAGTTTTTATTGATCTGAAGTCAGAGCTGGGAAGCAGGCTGGGCAGAAGGAGATGTGTGTTTCTGTCACTGCTGCAGTTTGCATTTCTTAGCCACACCACGTCAGAAAGCAGGAGAGGGCTCTACAGAAAGGCTAGGCAGCATGGAGGTCAGCAGGGATGGCAGGGTGCTAGGGCAGAAAAGATTGGTTCTCTCCATCCCTGTGCCAGTGTTGGCCCTTGTGCACCTCACTCTCTAAGATCCTGACACTTTCTGCTTTGTACACTCATTTGCCGTCCTATTCAGGGGTTGGTTTGGGGATTCAAACTGTCCCATGTTTATTTATAATTTCAGTATTTTCCAATAAAGTGTTGAGGAGGAACACACTATGGTAAAACAAAAGCTTAGAGACAACTTGATGTTGCCACCATATCCTGGCTGTCCCCCAGCTGCAGGGTACTCCCAACTTCTCCTGGGGGAAATAAATGTTGTATGGAGGCTATGAACCACGTTCAGACACGCACGTTACATCAGTGGATGTTTTGCAGAAATGTTTCATTTCCAGTTTGTCAAAAGAAACGGGGATGTGCTCCTGTGTCTCATTCTTTTATTGGCACTCCTTTTCTCCCATACATCCTCTTCTTCAGCTGCACAGACCATGGTCACAATAAATGAGAAACTTGAGCAGGTGCTGTGTAACCCAGTCTTAGCCTTAGGGCAGCCTCTGGCCTCCTGGGAAGGTTGGGTGCTCATTACAGAAGAGCTTTTTATACCTGAGAGCTCTTTGCACGACTCATTGTGGGGAACACAAAGAAAATATTTGAGGTGTGCTTATGTAGATGTTCCATTTTCGGTGAATTTCTTCCCTCTTCCCTTCATTTAATTTCTCTTTGAGACCTGGGGTGGGTAAAAACAGAAAAGTGAGGATACAGAAAGAGAATTCTCTCCTGAGGAAGAATCTCACAAGACTATGGATGTTGTTTATGCCAGGACAGGGCAGAATATTGCGCAGGCTTCAATCGAATCCCATATTTCAGCAGAGCGCAAGGTGCCTGGAGTGTAAGGCAGCTGGTGGTGTTACAAGTGCTGTGAGCATGAGCAGTTTCAAAACTTGGGACTTTATTTCAATCTCTCCATTGAGCGATATACACTGATTACTGATAGGGGTTTGGCCTGTCCAACCAACTTAGTGTTGTCATTCTGTGTGTGGTAATGACAGCTGTACAGATCCATTAAGCAGTTCTTCATATGAACAGCTATGTCCACCAGCCCAGGACAGACTTCGGGATTTCCAAGTGTTGGGTTCCAAAGTGCTTCTGAATCATAGACTTTCAGTGATTCATAATAGATGAATTCTCTGATTTACTTCTCCTTCAGAAATGAATTGATGCTACACACGCATAATACTTACTTATTTTTGTAATATATTACTCAACGTGGAATAATTAGGAAGGCAAATGTTGCAGTGAACAGCAACAGTTGAATGCTTACCTCCCATTGAATCATTTCTGTCTCTTTAAAGGATTCATTTCCTGATTACTGAATTATTTCAAACATGATATTTAACCTTCACCTTCTTTAGTTTGTGTGCACATTAAGTAAGCTTGATAATTAAGGACTGTTGCTGCATTTGGGAAATTTGGAGCCCTGTTCAGAAAGCTATTGCCTTTATGAACTATCTCAGTAAAATAATTAATACAAGAATAGCTGTGGTTTTAAAATGTAGATGACTGGATTTAGAATTTTGCCTTCATTCATTTCATTGGAAGATGATTTCTGACTGCTCTGTGATAATTTTATGTAGGCATCTAAGCATGCACACAGTGATGTACTGTTATCACTGTATTATTCACTGAGAGCCACTTCAGCTGAGATTCAAATACAAAATCCTCCCATAGGACAGGTTAATTGGCTTGTGCTTTTGTAGTTTATGGTGTCACCAACCCCCTTAACGCAATTCTAGCACTGTACTGAACAGACATTAATCTATTCTTCTTATTATTATTGACTTATTGTTGATGTAACACGTACCTGTACCTCTCTTTCTCAAGAAGACAGTTAATAACTCAGTGAGGATGGTATCAACTTTTTTTTTCTGTATCAACTTGAGACATGGAAAAGTACTCCACGAAAAAGTACCACTTTAATGAAGTGCGTGTGGATTTTAGCTTTCTAGAACACACGGCATTGTATTGAGAAAAACATTGATACTGGCTTCATTCAAACTTCTACTTCAGGAATGTGACAAAAGAAACTTAGTTTCAAAAAAACGTCCAGTGCAATTTTATTGTTTGTTGAAGGCCACGAAATATATCTAGATTTGCTGCTACACTATAAATTATACATTTTTTCAAAACGAAGGCTGTAAAGACAGGATCACTCTTTCTTCAATTACATAGCCACAAAAGTGACTCATCTCATGCACTGTTCTGTCAGAGTTAGAAGGATATTGTTCTGAATTCAAGAATTAGAAACTGGCCAAAGTGGAAGCCAAGGGCTAAGTCATGGCTTAGCTTTATCCCACTGTGGATCTATTGACTTACATGAATATCAACTCAAAACTTTAGAGCATGAAATCCATCTAAGGCAAAAGCTTTATCACAAGAAATTCAGGAAGGAGGTAAGATAGGAGTTTGAAACCTTCCTTGTTGGTGAGGGAGATGGATGAGTGTGAAGAGGAAAGGATGCTCTTCAGGCCTGGTCCAGAGGGCTGGATCTCCTTGGTGGAGATATAGGGGTGAGATTTTCACCCAAGACCACAAAAATCCAAGGATGACAATTGCTGCCCTGACTTCCTTCCCTGTCAATGGGTGAGTACCTCTGAACCACAGTCTGGAAGATTTTAAACTCCCAGGTCTCAGTCAGAGCTTTATTCGACTCAGACTGATTTTTTAGGCTAAGCTATAGCACTGGTCAAAATGGTACGGTAAAAATGAGTGGTCTTACGTTACAATACCTTTCCTGTTCCACTGGGACAGATCCAGCTAGAATGTCTAGAAAGCACAGAGCATATTGGAGCTGCAGCCACAACAAATAATGTGTGGGTTGGTGTGAACATTTTTATCTGCGATGTCTATTAATTGTTCTATACTTCCTGACAGGAGAAGATGAGTGCAGCTGAATAGCAAGGAGTGTTAAGGTATGCCTGGGGAAATGCGGGAAGCTGAAAGGCAAGGCCTGGTGCTCTTAATAACCATTATAATAAATTAGCACACAGTACAAATGATGCATCAGAAGAAAAAAAAGAAAAAAAAAAAAAAAAAGAGGAAAAAAATTGCTGTCTTGTAAAGCAGGACATAATTTTGCGACATGTCTTCTGTCTCTAGATAAAGGTTTTGAATGGTTTTCCCAAGAAGAAGCTTTATGCAAATGAATACTGTCATCTGAATCAGATGAAGGGAAGAAAGATTATTTATGCATGAAATCCAAATATGCTTCTGTGAAAAGGAGGGGAGAAATAAACCCTTTTTCTCACCACCATGCACATGCATGTGCAATGACTAAAAAGAAATGAATGTGTTGCCTCTATTGCTAACACTAAGTGATTTCCCACTAACAATTAGCATGAATCATAATGATAAAAATGAGATGGGAAAGACCTATTAGATGATGTATATCTCCTCCATCTCCTTGTAAATACGGGAATCTCCCTGGCATTTTCTATTTGGAGCAGTTCAGTGCCAGAGTCTGTATTTTCATTAGTGCTGCTTCTCATGGGCATTAGCTAAGAACCTTAAATAAAATGTTAACAACTTTAAATAAAATGGATTAGCTGTGCTTTCACGCACCACAGAAGATGTATTCAACAGCACCATAGAAAGTAAGAAAACTGAAATACCTGATTACAGTGAATGCCACAGAAGCATTTTGGGTAACCCCAAGCTGGTTTCAGTTAAGTGGAAGGTGCATATGGAGGTGTTCATGGCTACTGGATTTTCAGGTTTGTTCTGTGCCCCCTTCATCCCAAAGCCAGGCTAAACAACTTCAGGGTTGCAAAGGCTCCTCCCTCCCTGGATTGGCCCCCACAATAATTTGTTCCTGTTCCCTTTCCTTGCCCCTAGGCAGTGCAGGAGGAGACGGTGTGCACCTGGCTGCATTGGCACTATTCCCACCCAGGCTCCTGCAGGCTCTGGGCAGCTTTCAACCAGCAGCACAAGGTGCCAGGGATGCAGGCCATTGCCTTGTTCTCCATAACCAATGGCCCAAGCTTCAACAAGAACTTAGGATCAAGATGGGTAGGAGCTCTGGGTCCATGCAGCCCACCTCCTTCTCAGCAGGGACACCCCGGGCACAGGCTGCCCAGGCCCATGTCCAGGCAGCTTCTGAAGGTCTCTGAGAAGACCCTGCAGCCTTTGGGTACCTGTGCCTGTCCTCCAGCACTTGTACATTGAGAAGCATTTCCTGCCACCTCCGGTGTTTCAGTTTGTGTTCGTAATAGAGATGTGCTCATAACAGCAATGAACTGCTAGAAACAGAACGGCCTGGAGTTGCTTTTGAAAAGAAAAAAAAAAGAGAGACTATGAAGGCAGTAGCCTTGTGTGGCAGCTGCTGCTGTCACAGGGAAGGGGAACAGTGCAGGATCATCATCTGCATGCCTTGTGAGATGCCTGTGACTGAAGTGTTAGAGTGCACGCAAGCTGGAACAAATGCGAAAGCTGATGAGATGATTCCAGGCAGATAAAGTTGTAAAGGATATTGTTCCTCTGCAACGCATCATTCTTCCCAATGTGAGCTAAAATAATTTAGATCAAAACGATCCACTCACGATTCCTTCATAATGCTTGTATTTTTAAATGGATGTGTTTTCTTTCTCTCATTTCTTGTAGTGATTTCTCTGAATTACAATGATCTTTAAATACTATTCACAGCAGATGTTACATTTTGAGACAGAAAATCCACCTTTATTTAAAATAGATAACTGGCTTTTAAAAATAAGAGTTTTCTGGTCCTGGCATGGGCCCAGCCATGGGTGTCCTGGTGTGTAACTCAGCCCTGCTCACTTTAAAAACAAGAAGTTTGCTGAACAAATACAGGCTTCACAGAGCTAGCATGCCTGTCCCTGTGGACCAATGAACTTCCTTGTGACTCAAGATATTTTTAATTCTGCTCTGGACTTTCTCCAGGAAATCAGTAATAATTACTAATTGTATTTTTGTAAGCTAAATGAAAGGATGCATTCTTTCTTGAAATTCTCCTTTAGCTTTTGCAATTAATTATGTTGCTCTTTTGTGTGATTAATCCTTGTCTTTGTATTACAACTTCACTTAATCAAATAGTGGTGTGTAGCATGCCAAGGGCTCTTAAGTGTGAGATATTTTCTCCTGGCTTATTGTCACTTTTTCCTTTTTTTTCTGCTGCTTACATCTCTTCTAAACTTTGAGTTGAACAGTGTTTTACTGAAGTACTAAAGCATTCTGAAACCATCAGAGTGAATTTGCATGAGAGCTGTTGTGACTTGGCAGAACTCCCCTGCCATGTGTGGAGCTACGGGCTGATTTTTACCAGCTGAGGATATGTCCTTATATCACCAGCACATACTAACATACTAACATCATTTTCTCTTAAATCTGTTTCAAGAGAAGGCCAGTCAAAACCCCTAAATGACCTCAGGTTTTCTTTCTAAATCTTTGCTGTATGAAATACATTAGAAGAGACTTACCTGGCCACCTTAAATTGTACATTAGAATTATTCTCTTGCAATATGCACATGCTGGAAATGTCAGGCAGAAAGAAGCTGGTTTTGAGTGGTTTAGAGACAATCTTAAACACTTAGGTTACTGTGCAATTTTGTGGCAAGCCTTACTTCTTCCTCTGCAGCCAGGAAAAGCTTTTTCTGTGCTGGAAGTGCAGCACGTCTGTTGTTCCAGTACAGCATAGCCGCAATATGGCCAGCTTTAAATGTTCAGAAGTCAGGGGAGTGCTTTACTTACTTCAAAATAAAGCATTTTCGTTTCTAGTTTCTTATTTTTTTAGGGTACTCTTGAGTCCTGTTTCCAAAGGCCCCTCTGTATTTTAAAATGAATAAGGAAGAACACAAACTCAACCAAGTTCAGTAGAGGTGGTAAACTCCTGGGGACCTTAAGAGCAAGGTCTTACCAGACTATTGCCATGGCCGCCCTGGGATCCTTGAGCAGAGCAGAGGACAGGCATCCTGGCTGTGCCCATTCAGGAAGGAGAGGTGGGCTGAGCCCAGGATGCTATCAGCATTGATTAGGAAGGCACTCAGAAGCTGCTTGCCGTTCATCAGGAATCAGTCTCACAGCTTGCTAATGAAATTATGGATGAAGGCAATAACAAAGAGTCCTGTGCCAGGGTAAACGTAAGCACCTAGTTAATAGGTAAGACACGAAAAGACATTGATAAAATACCACTGCAATTCACTGAAGGACAAGCAAAACTTATTGGTAGTGAGCAATGCAGTGGATACCTCTGAAGCTTTTACAGAATTCTAATTGCAAAAAGACTGAGCAGGCAGAGGAAGGAGTGCAGAAGTAGCATTTATGTATTTTATTAAGCACAAAATAAATACTGAAAAGTAGCTTACCAGATTCAGACGACTGGCCCCCATTAGCAGAGAATGGGCCTGCAGTTGTAACCTCTTGAAAATAAATAAAAAGTACTGCAGAGTTGCATGGCTCTGCTTGCATGAATACTGCCAGGGATCTGCTTCTTGAACCAGGTCCTTTATGCAAATAGTAAGTCACAAATGTGGTAAGGATTTATTTTATGTTGTTTCAAATGAAGATGGGTTGGCTGTATTCAGTATATTAAATCCTTCCTGCTGTTAAGCTTAAAGAAACTGATTCTCTTGTAACATATTTTGATTTGACTACTGTAGCTTCCAAGTGCTATAAAGCACTGGAGTAGTTTGCCTTGGCCTCACACCTAGTTACAGTAGTGCTAACTTTAAAATTGCTGAAGAAACCCACATCTGGAGTCAATTGAGTGAATTTTAACCAGCTTTGGTGGTAATATGCAAGTAATATTTCATCCTCATGTGTATTTCACTCATCTTATAAAAAAGATGCCTCATTCCAAGGCTCCTAGACATATTTCTTTGCTGTCTCATATATCAAGAGTATCAGACTAAGCAGACTGCTTAAAACTGGATATGTCCAAACACTCTCTTATCCTAAACAACGGAGAATATTTTTGCCAACACTTCCATTTCCTGAAGTGGAAAAAAAAATATATAATCCCAAAACCTCGGCCAGATCCTGCTTCCCTTGAAATGCACGGCAAATTTGTCAACAAAACCCTCCCTGGCTCTGTGGCAGAGGGAGAAGCTGAACAGCTGGAATTAACCAGCAGGAATAATGCGAAGTGGGCTGAAGCTTCAGATTAGTTTTAGTCTAATGCTCGGGTTCAAGGCTGAGCTTGTGTTCCAGTCCGCCTGTGCCAAACTCATGGAAGCGACATCCAAAACCAGAACCAGAAAACAGACCCTTTAAGCGCTGGGCCTGGCTCTGTGCCAGACCAAGGCTGTGGGCATCGGTGCAGGAACCCGGCTCCAAGGTACCCGCAGGCACCAATCCTAACCGTTTGAAATGCCCGTTTTCTACCATTGAAAATATTAGTCTGCTGCAAAGAAAGTACTTCCATTTACAAAAACGTTGTAAGTGTCAGCAATTAATGCCCATTTACGTGCGCTCCATATCTCTGACTGTTCGCAGGGGGATGTCCAGCCATATGGGAGACAGGCACTCCACGAAACAAGCTCCCAAATTGTTTTTATTCTGTTTTTTATCTGCAGGGACCACCACTGGTGCAAGGCTCATTTCTTGTCGTGCCTCAAAAAGCTATTAAAGGCAATTGTCGTGCTGGACAAACCAAGCGCTGCAATCCGGATGTGCCATCCTATTGGCGCGCCCGACATCGCCTCCTCCACCCCTCTCTGACATGAATTTAATGCAGGTGCAGACACAAGCCTCGCATAAGGGAGCAATTTTCTGATTCATTCATGTAAGACCCTGAGGGAGAGTTGGAACAAGATGTACAAAGGTAATGTGGCATTGTTAAAAAACTAATTTTGCTTCCATTTTCTGGAGCCGTAGTGCTGTGTTGCTTAGTTACATGAATCAGGAATTTAGCAGTAAACAAGGTATTTCACTCCTCAGTCCCTAGAGTTTTCAGCTCCATTTGAAAAGCAGCTAAAATGTGCATCTTTTGCGTATTGTTGGGTCACTTCTTGCTGCTGTTTGAAGCCTTTGAGCCTGCAGGAAGCCGGAGGTGGCGGTGCCACTGGTTGGAGCCATTCTGCCCCCCAATGCTGCCCTGGGCTGGAGGCAAGACAGACAGCTCTGATTTTTGTTTTGGGTTCTGTTTGTACAAATGCTGACTGCATGGGTGCAGTGTCATGAGTCTGCCAGCTGGACTACTGAGTTATTCGAGCCGTTGGAAACGGGAAAGGGGCTAATTATCTGGGTATGTTATTACATCACTAGTGGAAATTCTTTTTTTTTTTTTTTTGCCCTCAGGATCTACACTGCTGTGTCTGCTCAAAGCCGTTAAATATGACAAGGTCACTCACCCTGCTTTAGTAACAATGAGCACTAACAAATTTGGGGTTTACATGCATTGTCATTCCTTAATAGGGTCGTCCCTGCAACAGAAGCATGGCATGTGCTTCCTACCAAGCAAACCCCACAGTGAGTCAGATGTTGGATTGCATTGTACCCTATTGGGATCTGATTTTAAAAATGCCAGGACACATGAATTTCCTGCATATTTACATTCTAAACAAGATTAGAAAAATGACAAATATGGAGAAGATGGGGAGAGATAAATGATGGAGAGGGGCTAAGAAGCAGGGCTGAAAGTGTGAACGGAATGCACTAACTGATAAGGCAAACTTTCAAAATTCAGAGCCTTTCTCTTCTGGCTCTGCAGATGGCTGGGGAGAATCTGTCTTTTATAGCCCCATGTACAGAAGTAACATGCACTTCTGAAGTTTAGTTACCCACTAATTACTAGTCTTTCATTAACAGCAAAGCGACACAAGTGATGAAGTACTTGCTTATATCCCCTATTGTTGAGGCTTGAAAAAATAAATCATTAGCTACATGCTTGTTAAGCATGCTAAAACTGTTTATGTAAACTCCCCTGCTCTTATTTTGGCTCACACAGATGGTTAAGATACTTTAGCTAATATTTCTTATTTTAAAGAGAGAGCTAATTGCCTATATGTTAGATGTGCCAAGTATTGCTTGTGTTAGAGAGAATGGGAAATTAATTGTGCATGGCTTGTCCTAAGATGTAGGTTGCTGTTATAGATTTGATGTTTAGCTACTGATTTGTAAGAGCATCATCACGGTTGAGGAAAGCCTCTGTTGTAGCCACAGCCACTCAGGACTCTTGAATCTTCTGTTACTTGAGAACAGCCATGGGTTTTTCCACTGAAAGTGCTCTTCAAGGGAATATTTGAAGACTGAGTCAAACGTTAGTAAGCAGTACACTTGTTTGGTTAAGACTTCAGCCTTGACCTCCATCTTTAAGCCCTTGTTCGTTATTAATCACGTGTTTCCTGAATCAAAGAGAATATTTTTGGAGAGGGAAAATTGTTCTGGGACTGGAGTGTTGTACGCCAAACAGACTTGCCCAGATGACAAATAGCCTTTGCATGATAGCCAAGGTTCATCCAGCTGCTCGGCCCCATACCAAGTGATTGATGGTGTTGATGTTCTAAATAGGCTTAAGATATGCCAAATATCGGGGCTGTAACAAAGTCCTTCAGATATATACTGTAGATAGGCAAGAAAGCATGTTCCCAGCATATGGCAATTCTGAGAGTGGTGTCAGGATTATAAGTAACCTTACAGGGCTTGTCTGGTTTCTTTCAAAGTTAGACAAAAACAGTTTTCTGTTCCGGAATGAGCAGGGTCACATGAGGTCTGCATGAAGCTTCCAATTACCACCGATTTTCTCTGTAACTGGACACCCTTCGGAGTTATAACAACATTTGATTTCTTAGCAGAGATCAATAAACTGTTTTTCTTCCATGATTCTGAGGAGGAAAGAAGAATAGGATGTACTCAGAAGTTGCTGTCAAGGTTTTTTTTTGATGTCTTAAAGGAATGGGAAATTCACTCCTGAATAGTTTTATCTTGGAAACATGACAGTGCTGGTTCTTTATACTCATCCACAAAGGACTGTACATCGATATCCCACAAGATCAAGTAGCTGTGCTGCAGAAGCGACGGTTTTGTTGATCATTCCTTTCCCCCAGAGAAACATCTTTTTTTGTGTGTTTTCCCTTTGCTGGAGAGCATTTCTCTGGAATGAGCCAGGAATTCCTGCTGTATGTGAGAGATTCTTGGGTGCTGTAGGACCTCTGCTCCTCAGCTCCAGCTGAGGACCTCTTGGACTGGGTGAAGGCATGAGTAGTAACATTTTCCTCTGCTTGAAGTCAGCCTGACCCCTTCCTGGCATCTGCTGGGACCTCGTACCCCTTCCTGAAGGATACTCCCTGATGCACTCACCAGCTGGGCTGTCATCCTTTTAGCTGCCACCGAGTCCCTGTATGTCCATGGGGGAATGTGCTCCTGTCCCACTGAACCCTCCATGCAATGCTGTAATCTCACTTTCTAGGAGATTAACCCATCTTGTTTTAGTGCTTGAGTGCGAATGATTTTCTAAGAATGAAACTGAGGACAGCGTATTTTGTGAAAGGGCCTTGATGGTGCAGAGTATTTCCTGGACCATCAGCAACTGAAAGATGAGTCAGGTTCACTTGTTCAAAGCCAGCTTCTCTGCTGAGTCACTCTGGTTTGAGCCAGCAGATCTCCGCTGGTTACCACCACATTAAGTGGCCAAGACAGCCTCTGCCATGCACCAGACCAGTAGAGCAAATTGGCCATGAAATACAATCAAGTGACTGCAGGGCAATCAAATTTAGCTAGACAGTACCAGTAAACTCAGGACTGGCAATGCTCTGGTACACCAGCTGCATAACAAAGAATGGCATTTCGTAATAACCGGCTGAGTTTGGGGCCACAACATGGAGTGCTTGGCCCACGTTCCTTTTCCACCAGGCCTGGTTGTAACCAGCTTTGTAAGAGATCAGAGCTTTGAAAATTCCTCTTTTTGTCATCCCCACAGGCAGGCTGGAATCAGCTGAAGTCCCAGAGTCTGTAACTTTATTTGCTGCTGACTCACTTCTTGTTGGCAGGTTGCACGTTGTGTCGAGGCCCCGTGAGCCAACGGGCTGTCAGTGGTGATTAGCAATTAAGTCGTATGCCAGTCAGTGCTCCGCAGTGCCTCAAGTGACTCTGTTTGCATCCAGCTTTGGAGTGGAACAAGCCAGGTTTTAATTCAAATTGTAATTGAAGTGTGAGTCTGTGCATGGATGTGCTTATCTCTGCGTGCTCCGTTTTAAGGGAGCTCAAACTTGGTCAAAGTCGCTGGAGCTAAATCAAAAGTGAGAGTTCTGGGAATGAATGTAAAGTGAGCAATCGCTCATGGACTTGCTTTCAATCAATTGAGTGTATAAGTGAAACCAGAACTAGCTTTTTCACTGGGTTCCTTTTCCTGCATAACCCTCAGTGTGACACATCTAATGCTGCGAACACAGTGCTAAGAGTAGGGCTTGTCATTGTCCCTTCTTCGCTCTCGTTTAATCTGATATTGAGGACGTTGAGGCTCTAGTAGGACACAACGGGTATGTAGTCTGACCTGCCTAGCACAAGTCGTCAAACTTATCTAATAATACAGGCATTATGCTCTTATCTTTTGCTCAAATTACAGCCCATACTTAGGAAAGATGGGCAATCGTGACTTAAAGGCTGCAAGTGACTGAAGCTCTACCATGTACCTATTCAACTCCTAATCCAAGGATTAATTATCCTCTTTAAAAGAAGCCCTATTTTCTCCAAGTTGCATGTGTAACCTTCTTTGATGATATCAAACTGTGATATTCCTTACTTTTGCTGATTTTCAATTGTTAAGGGAAAAAAAAATAGCATCCCTGACATTTCACTAATATTACCAACTAATTGCAGCTGGATCTTCCAGTTTATTGAACAATTTCAATACAATTATAGGATTAATTGAACCCAAGCTCGATTTTCACAGCTGCCTGAGAGGGTTATGACCTGCCTGTCCTTGGCACAGCTCTGACACAGTTGCCTTTTGTGTTTCTAGGTGGGGTCTCCAGCAGTTCTCTCTGCTGACACTGTTCTTTGCATGGGACATTGATGCATCACTTAATCATAAGGGGTGGCAGGTAAACATGTGTCATTAGGATGGTGGGGAAAATACTGACTCCAAAGGTAGAACAACTCATCTCAAATGAAAGATGTAAATATAAGTGTAGAAAGTAGATTAGATAAAATAAAGCTTCAATTGCTTTGGGATGCTGTAGCCTGGCAGATGAGGCGCTCTCCAACTATGGCTTCTGGAAAGAGAAGTATTGAACTCTGTTCTCCTTCAGTGTAGGAGCTGTTGGATGAAAAAGCTGGCTTCTCCCTTCCTGGGACTTCAGCCTGATGCTTTATATGCTGCTTTTACAAGTGGCCCAAAGGAACACTTCCTGTTGAGCAAAGCAAAATATTTTTTATTTCATACAGAAGAATTAAGCATTTTAAACTCTCATGTAAACTCTTCCTAAACATTTGTTCTTTTGTCTTCTAGTTCAGAGAATCAAAATTATCTAATAATCCCAGATGATGCTACCTTTTTAGGAAATATTTGTGAATAATCCATGCACATGCTATCAGGTGACTGGCTTTTCCTAAAAGGTCTTTACTGTAAAGAAAATGTAAGTGATTTTGTCCATTATCTTCCTTTCAGGTATACTGATGCAGTTGCAGTTACATGGGAGTAAAATTCATGTGATATAAGTTCAATAATACTTTCTGCTATAACTTGCATGCTAGGACCCTGCATCAACAGCAGTTCATTGAGCCTCCTGAACCCTCTTTTAGTGATGGAAAAGCTGAAGACACAATGGAAACCTGGATGGAATCAGTCAATAAATCAGCCCCTATTTATTTCAATCCAGTTCCCTGACTACGCTTTCTCTTCTTGCTCCTTGTGAGGGAGAACATTTTGCAGCATTGTTATTACTGTAGCACTTCTATAATTCAAACCCTGTTACTCATTCCTCTGGCCTTGTGGATTAATGAGCTTAATTGGTCCCTGCCTTCCTTACTGTATCTTTGGAGAGATTTTCTGGATCTCCTCTGCCCTTTGCTGGGGTGAATTTCCTTGCTCCCATAGGCCTTTCTCACACGGCAGGTTACACAGATGCCTCATTCCTCCTGTTCTCCTGGGCTCTCTCCACAGCCACCATCATTCAGGAGTTCAGTGCACATCTCGCCCTCCACTTGCTGCTACAGTGAAGTCCTTGGAGGTGTTCACACTGTGGAGTGCATTTGAACTAGACTTCCAGAAATCAGCTGCTGCGTTGGGCCATTGATATCACAAAGCTGGTTCTGGTTCTTGCCTACTCCCTTGGTTTTTGAAATGTATGTACTGAAACTGAGGCTTTGAATATACACTTCCTTTGAGTATTTGATCTGCTCTGCAGCTCTGAGTCTCCCAGTTATTTACAGCTGGCTATTTGTATACTCAATGAGCTCCAGTGTGTGAGGGAACTGTTCAAAAACTGTTTAAAAATACATTTTAAAGAGATGATTTCACTTCATGTGGTTTTTTGCCAGCAGTGTGGTTTTTAAGGACATTTTTTCAAACCATGTAGCGCACAACTATGAAGCTGTGCCTTAAAAGGTGAAGCAGAGCCCTTCACTTGGGGAGTATGTTCAAGGGAGCTGCTGTTGGAGCACATTGCGAGCCTGTGCGCTGCTTGAAGCCTTGGTGTGAGTTTTGTTTCCCTGTGTAGGGAAAACAGTGATAAGGTTGTGCAGAAGAGGGAAAGGTTATTTAAAAATTGTTTCAATATGGCCCTTGGTATAACATTATCTGAATAGGCCTGGATATTTAAAAGGGAATTAGCCATAATGATCCTTCTCTGTCTCTTTTCCTCTTGTTTCTACTTTTCCCAAGGAAGGGGAAAAAAACAAAGAATAGGGTTGGGGGCTCTCGTGTCAGACCCATCCTCCCGCTGCCTTGGGAAGGAGCCTAAGACAAAAAGCCATGCCAACAGAATCCTTCTCATCTAATCTTACTGCCTTGATTAATGTCTTCTGCCTCCAAAGAGGTGAACTCTGGCATCCAGGCTCAGCTCCATGGGGGCTGAGCTGGCCAGCATGGGACGAATGCCTTGGCTTGTGGAAAGGGGCGGTGGTTTCCCTGCTGGATGCTTGCTATAGGAAAAGCAACGGTGCAGGGAGGCTTAAAGCTGTGAGGTTGCAGACAATCACCAGTGCTGGTCGCTCCTTGCTCCATCTCCAAAGTAGGAAGTGTATTGCATTCTGAAACAACAATAAATTTGATTTTATGTAATTTATTTTTTATCTATATCTGAATAAAGATAACTTCAATAAAACAATGAGCACATTTTCCCCTGTCTTAGGAATTTAAAAAAGTGTTCAGCGTGGAACAATATTTTGGTCATGAAGAAAAGTAAGATAGAAATGTGCATTGCCATGAGATGCTGTTGCAAAGCTAGGCAACGTACAGCAGTTGGTACAATTCCCAGCAGCAGGCCAGTATCTACAAGTTGTATGCATGCATACTTTGCATGCACAGCAGCAATAATTGGTGGCTGAGCCCCTTGTTTTCAAAGCATTTGCTAAAAGCAGCTTTTTGACCACAAGCTGTAAGTAGCTGCAGTTATTTCACTTCATTTTGCAAGCTTTCCTATTCTGCCAGGCATTTTCTGTACAATGCCATGACAGTAAATTCCCTAAAAGGAGCTGTAAGAGTCGGGAGGTTTCTCAGGAAAGGTAATATTTGTTGTTTGACCAGATGATAAGTCCAAAAGCAGTCATGCTTTTCAGCCAAATTTTTTGGCTTTAATTTGATTTGCATAAAATGTAGAAACAATATATCTGTTTGAAACATTCACAGTGAATTCAAAGGCTTTCAAATATTCTTCTTAAGCCTGTGAGGGGAAAAAAAAAATTGTTCTTAGTGGTTCCTTCTGAATTTTGTGTGCCTCACTCCTAGCAGAATTACTTCTGTTCTTTTTTCCCCATTGACTCCTTCCAAACAAAATCTTCAGCTTTGTGCTTGCAGTCCAAAACCCTTTTAGTCTTCTTCTTCCTTGCCTTAAAACTTCACAAGTATTAAATTCCACACTGAAAAAATTGTCTTTGCACACTTCCACACAATTTGATACCAAAAATGTTTGGAAGGCAAAGTAACATTCCAAATGCTAGAAATCACCCCAAAAGGGAAAAGGAATCCAGCTATGGTGAGTAATTTTTATTTTAATGTTTTGAAAGAAAGAAAGAGAGAGAGGAAGAGAGAAAGAGAGAAAGAAAGAGAGAAAGAGAGAAAGAAAGAGAGAAAGAAAGAGAGAAAGAAAGAGAGAA